>NC_083779.1:2676795-2943011 GCF_015708825.2 Lethenteron reissneri
AAGATGAATCCCTGCAGTCACGAAAGCTTTAAATCGAAATTTTATTATGTTTTATTTTTATTTTATTACATCCCTTCTACGTGACTTTACCGAAAGAACCAAGAAGATGAATCCCTGCAGTCACGAAAGCTTTAAATCGAAATTTTATTATGTTTTATTTTTATTATTTTATTACATCCCTTCTACGTGACTTTACCGAAAGAACCAAGAAGATGAATCCCTGCAGTCACGAAAGCTTTAAATCGAAATTTTATTATGTTTTATTTTTATTATTTTATTACATCCCTTCTACGTGACTTTACCGAAAGAACCAAGAAGATGAATCCCTGCAGTCACGAAAGCTTTAAATCGAAATTTACTGGTGGTTACGTGCACTGTGCCTGTGAGACCACATTTTGTTGAATTTTCATCTTCTTCTTTCGTATGGCATTTTGCGGATTGCAAAAGACTACAAATCGATGTCGAGATTTGATATCCGTTGGTCCGCTTCAGGAGTAGCCCGCGTGGATTTCTTTCACATCGCCGTTGAATGTGCCCCCGTTTGGGGCGGTCGTTCACGACATGGTGCACGGTCTCAAATGTCGCGCACCTCAGTCACAAATAGTTTTATTGACAGACCACAGTCAACAACTTTTATCGCCGCCACAGCCGCCGCTTGCACGAGTGCAGTGCAGTCCGTGACAATATTTGTAGAACTTTATTGGCACCGGGGTAGAGGACTAATTTCATCGGAACGCCTCCCAAACCAATTCCATCATCTTCGCCGGTTTACTATACAACGTTGGCATTTCGCAGATTTTCAATCTACGGTTTTACCCACTTTGCCAGGTCGTCACATCTTGTGGATGTTCTTCGTTTGATTTACACGTAATTTTTCTTGCCGTTAGTGTTTGAGACCCAGGGATTCATTTTTTCCGTCACAATTAAAACCATTATTCATTTATGCCGCTGTTGCCGCCGCCGCTACGTTGACGACGGTGGTACACAAGTGCAATTGACAACAACAAACTCGAACCGTCAATGGTGACGCCGCGTGGTCTTCATTTTAAAACGACGGGCGACGTTTCGGGCATCGGCCCTTTCTCACTCGCCATGGGAAAAGGCCCGTTAGTGCATGCGCTGTGAAGGGTGGCGTTTGCCCAAAACGTCGCCGATTATACTTTGTTCCCCCATTTCAAGGGCCGCAAGCGTTGCTGGCGAACACGTACGCACTGCGTGCCGAGCTTCTTTCGCGCCGTACGTAGCCAAACCCTCTCCCCTCCACCCCCAAAGATTGTTTGGCCCGGAACCGCTTCGTAACTTTCCCGAGCGCATATTGTAAACTCTCTAACCCCGCACGCAGCCCCCTTTCTCACTGGACATCTGTAACAACATTTTTTTTTAAATTTTAATTTGAAGAACAAAAAAACTGCTTCACAGCTCCCATCAGATTCCTACTGCTGCTGCTCCTGCTCCTCAACCTTGCCTCCGCCAGTCTATAAATAAAGGTTCCTCTGACTCTCGATAACCCCACATCGGCCGTTCGGCGTTGGCGACTCGGCGAGGTGGGATGAGGCACTGCGCCCCCCTTCGGTCGTTCACGCTTCAGGGAGCCCAGGAGCCCGGGCCCCCACCCCACCCACCTCACCAGGGCCGGCCCACTGGTCAAATGAGGCAACTGCAATGAAATGTACCCGAAGGGAAATATGTGCCTTATAAATATAGGCACACTTTATTAATCCACTCCGGAGAGGCGGCGCTGTCTTCGGCGACTCAAAATGTCATTGACACATTCTTTCCCCTCGCCCCAACCCCCCCCCCCTGCCCCCCTTTTAATGTTCCCACTGCCACCAATCCTCTTCGGCCCCCGCAAGCCCCCATAGAACACTATAACCGTACCTTCATTGCGTATTAAACACCAATTACAATGCTAGCTTTTGAGCTGCGCTATACGGACATGTGAAATTCTTTTTTTTGGGGGGGGGGGGGTGTGGAGGCAACAACCCCGGACCTAACTGGACAGGCTCAAACTAAGCTGGAATTTTTTTTGATGTCTTTAACGGTTGTGATCATTTACAGCACCCGCTCGATTAGGGCCTACGCGTGGATTTCAGTCAAATTTTCTACCACCCACGCCCGCACCTCTCGAATAGCTACGTACGGTGCGAAATAAGTTCAACGTACATACACGCTGCACAGACAGACTCAACACTGCACATAGACTCAACACTGCACATAGACTCAACACTGCCCAGAGACTCAACACTGCACATAGACTCAACACTGCCCAGAGACTCAGCACTGCACCATAGACTCAACACTGCACATATACTCTACACTGCCCATAGACTCAACACTGCACCATAGACTCAACACTGCACCATAGACTCAACACTGCACCATAGACTCAACACTGCACCATAGACTCAACACTGCACATAGACTCAACACTGCCCAGAGACTCAACACTGCACCATAGACTCAACACTGCATATAGACTCTACACTGCCCATAGACTCAACACTGCACCATAGACTCAACACTGCACCATAGACTCAACACTGCACATAGACTCCACACTGCCCATAGACTCAACACTGCCCATAGACTCAACACTGCACATAGACTCAACACTCCACCATCGACTCAACACTGCCCATAGACTCAACACTGCCCAGAGACTCAACACTGCCCATAGACTCGACACTGCACCAGAGACTCAACACTGCACATAGACTCAACACTGCCCAGAGACTCAGCACTGCACCATAGACTCAACACTGCACATATACTCTACACTGCCCATAGACTCAACACTGCACCATAGACTCAACACTGCACCATAGACTCAACACACTGCACCATAGACTCAACACTGCACCATAGACTCAACACTGCACATAGACTCAACACTGCACCTGCGATTATCACGTTTGGCTACGTACGGTGCGAAAGAAGTTCAACTTACGTACGTACGCAGGGGGTGGAGGGGCATACTTCACCGCGCATACTTCAATGCTTGATATCCAGTGAACTCACAACGTTGTTATCGGAGAAGCCTTGAAGTGTAGCGTCACGCATTTATTTGCCCCATGAATCCGCTAGAAAAGCCCTCTTTTAACCACGGCAGTGTAATTACCCACTTAAATAATGTATGCCGTGCCAATTTTTTTTTTGAAAACATTTGCGTTTTCAAAGTTGTGGCATGCAGGCAAAATTGGTGGAAATTTTTGGTGTGTGTGCAGTCAATTGGTAAACTTTGAGAACTCGGGACGGAAGCCTGGAGTCGAACCCAGGTTTCTTCGGCGGTGCTGGCTGAATCATCTGCTGGTCACTGGGGCCACGGGGGGTCGGGGGGGGGGGTCCCCCACCTCTTGGCCAAATTATTTCTCACAATGTCGTTTACTGCGCTCAGCAAAGCGAGCCGTGAAAGAATTTCAACAGACACATCATACGCGTGTCATCTGCCAACAACAACAACAACAAATTCACTATTCTTAGATTTTTTCGGTAAAGTCACGTAGGTAAAAAATTCAAATTAATAAAAGTAAAATAAAAATCACTTGATACAGCTATCGTGCTGTGACGGTTCCACCTGAAGACGGAAGCTTGTGTTGCCTCCGAAACGTCGTGATTTTTATTTTACTTTTATTAATTTTAATTTTTTACCTACGTGACTTTACTGAAAAAACCTAACAATATGAATCCTTGCAGTCACGAAAGCTTCAAATCTAGAACAAATTATCCGCTCTCCGTGCTGCCCGCTGGCACTGCACGCCAGGAGCTTGGGTGTCTGGGTCGCACAATCTGTTCCCATCTCCGCGTGGTCCACCAACCCCACACCCTCCCATCACGTCGGCCCAGTTGCATCGCGGGGGTCGGACGGATTACAAAAATTCGCGTGAGCCCCCCCCCCACTCATCGACCGACAAACAACAACAAAAAAACCCACGGTTATTTTATTTCACAAGTCAAACGTGGCCGGCGGTCGTGAACACACGAAATATCCAGAGGCAGGTACCACGCTCGCCAATCGGCGTGTCTATAAATAGGCGAGAGAGAGAGCAAGAGAGAGAGGCAACGTGGTGGTGGTGGGGTCTTTGCAGGCCAAGAGAAGCAGATGAAGAAACAAAAAAACATCATTTTCCCCCCTCGGTGCGCAGAGAGAGAAGAGAAAAAAGAACACACAAAGTGCGACGTGGAACTTTGCCAAATCCGCGGCTACCGTGCGCTTGCTCGACTCCGATCGCTGTGCTCCCACCCCCAACCCCAGGGGCCGGCTTTTGCCAACTCAATTGCGTCATTTGATTTGTGCCTTACACACAGAGAGAGAGAGAGCGAGAGAGAGAGAATCCACAACGTGCACGCTCGCTCACCCCTACTAAACCCCACCACCGCACACCACCACCAGCACCACCCCCACCACCCGAGGAAGCACCCGAGCTAACCTCACGCCAGAGGTTTTTCTCATGACATGTTGGCACGCTGCCCGGTTTGGCTGCTGCTGCTGCTGCGTTAAGTAACGCACGTGGCTCCATAATCGGATATGACTTGGCACGGTGCCACACCGCGGGACACAAACAGTGCTCTCGCTGCCAACACCCCAACCACCACCACCATCATCATCATCCCCCCCCGTGTTTGTGTGTACAGCAAGTTGCGTGCAAAAAAGGGGGCTTGGGGAGCCGATGATTTTTTTCATCATCATCATCATTATTATTGCTTCACATCGTTGGCCCCGAAGCTAAGCGATGATGCGGGTTGCTTGAGGTTGGGGTGTGCGAGCGGTGGGTGGGGAGGGTGGGTGGTTGGTTGGCGAGCGAATGGTGGGGAGGGGTTGGATTGGGTCACGTAGGGACGACGACTTGGCTCCCAGGCACCAAAGTAGCGAATAGCGGGCGGCAGGGTGGCGATGGTTTGCGGGTGGGTGAGCGAGCGAGTGAGTGAGTGGTGAGTGAGCGGGTGAGTGAGCGGTTGAGTGGGTGGGTGAGCGGGTGAGTGAGTGAATGGGCGGGTGAGTGGTGAGTGAGCGGGTGAGTGAGTGAATGGGCGGGTGAGTGGGTGAGTGAGCGAGCGAGTGAGTGAGTGGGTGAGTGAGCGGGTGGGTGAGCGGGTGGGTGAGCGGGTGAGTGAGTGGGTGAGTGAGCGGGTGAGCGAGCGGGTGAGTGGGTGGGTGAGCGGGTGAGTGAGTGAATGGGCGGGTGAGTGGGTGAGTGAGCGGGTGAGCAGGTGGGTGAGTGGGTGAGCGGGCGAGTGAGCGGCGGGTGAGCGGGCGGGTGAGCGGGTGAGCGGCGGTGGTTGGTGGGCATCGCGACGACCAGTGGCAACAAGCGATACGGCGAGGGAGGAATGAATGCGGTATGGCACTGCCCACCGATGCCCCCCCCCTTCCTCCTACCACCTCTCAGTTGAGTGGCCCCCATTCTGTCACGCGATATCGGTGTCGTCATCATCGTCGTCGTGGTTATCCTCGCCACACTTTTATACAGATCCCTTTCACAGCTCGCCCTCGAAGTACTTTAAGCCTAATTGACGGAAAGATGAGCTTCGTTAAATAGATGTCGTTTTCACGTGGACCCTCAAATGCCTCATTTGATGTTGCCTGTTTGCTCTGCTCGTGGGCAAAGCTGAAATTTGAACATTTATGGGTGTAGTCGCCGTTGATCAACGGGCATCAACTTACCTCCCGAAGTTTAACCGGGTCGGCTCGCTGGTAGGGTCGCAGCCTGAGATGGAGCCAGCTTCTGTGGCTGGAGTTACGATTGTAGCTCTCGAACGATTATTATCGTTCGATGATTATCGTTCGAGAGCTATTGGCCTTGGCTCCTGCTAGGTGCCACCTACGCCCAGCCTCCCAAACGAACCTGTAAAAACTAAAACTTGAAATTTTTATTTTACCAGGTAAGGCCCACTACGAGACAGCCCCTGGAGCCTAACTCGTTAGTTAATCGCAGAAGTCCTGTGCTGTATTTCCCAATTGAAATCGTATATCGGATCCATCCATTAACGCCGTATACTCTCAACGGCCGCTTAATATTCACGGCGGGATGCTATGATACGCCGCGTCGCTTTTGTCAACGCAGCGACAAGGCCAGTTATATTACTATGCACGAACTCCCGACTTGAATTGCAAATGTGAAATCGAGTGCGCGCCGTATCGTCGTTCTACAATAACGCGCGTTTATTTTAATTTTTTTTATATAATTCCACGTGTGCGCATTGCACTTAATTCGCACGTCACTCGGTTGGTTTTCGGGTCGGGGAATGTTGGAGCTTAGAAAGCTCCGTTGCCGTGGAGGACCCGGCCAAAGTGTCTGTTGTGGGAAATAGGGAGCGTTTGTGACAGCAAGAATTACAATTGCATTGAAATAGACATTAAGATGCATTGTACATCAGAATCGGTGTATTTATTTGTACTGGAGGAATCCTATGAGCTGTAAAGCTCCAGTAGGGGCGAGTAAGAAAGTCACAACAACAAACAGTACATAAACACGATAGCAGTATCAACTCGGTCAACATCATGAACATCATTGGCTCCAGATATCCATCAACGTCATCGTCGTCGTCTTCTGTGACAAGGCATTGCTTGATATCGCAGTCGTGTAAAGTTCTCTCAAACGTAACGTCGATTTACAAAGGTCGAACGGCTTCATTCATCCTCCGCAACAGAAACAAAGACAACCAACAACGATGACAACAACGCTCAAAATGTCCCCGTGTTAATTATTGTTAAAAATTTTTTTTTTTCAAAATAATTTCCTTTCGGCCTTTCCCCCCTCGTTTCATTCCAATTGCCCTATCGGCGTCGTGTCACAGGATGAATAAACGTCTATCGCCGAAGGAGTATACATCACGGTGATTTATTAAAATCAATTGCGTGAAATAACATTTAATCCGTCACCGGTGGGAGGCGGTCATCTGGAATGACGTCCAGCACTAAGAAGCTGAGGCCTGTCTCGTGTGACAACCGTGGGATAGTGTTAGACTTCCGCAAAGTTGTAGCCGCGTGTATATTAACAAAGATTTACGTTTTTATAGAGCGTCATTCACGTCAACTGCATCTCACAACGCCGTACAATAATCGCGTGGCGCCACGGTGGCTAGGAGATGTTAGCTACCTCGCCTGGTATGCAGGAGGTCGTGGGTTCCATCCCCACCATGACACACCTGCTGCTGTATATTTGGAATTTGCGTGTGTCTCTCTCTCTCATCATCAGGGTGGCTTAGGAGATGTTAACTACCTCGCCTGGTATGCAGGAGGTCGTGGGTTCGAGGCCGAAACATAACGCCTGCTGTATATTTGGAGTTTGCGTATCTCTCTCTCTTTCATCATCATCACGGTGGCTAGGAGATGTTAACTACCTCACCTGGTACGCAGGAGGTCGTGGGTTCCATCCCCATCATGACACCTGCTGTATGTTTGGAGTTTGCGTGTCTCTCTGCCCGTGGTCGCGTGGATTTTTCTCTGGCTCCTCCGGTTTTCCCCCACCAGATTTATAATCGCGCATTCCGAATATTTGGCTGCGATAAATTTGCCCGTGACGATAAGCCACTCCGTTGAGCGATCATTTTTGTGGCCAGGTCGCCTCTGAAAAGGAGCTGTATAGTTCAGTGGGCCTCACCGCGTGCGCGTGGGCAGCATTGCGTAGCTTGTGCGGATAATAGGATTAGGCGGATAATAGGTTCCGAGTTTTATTGTAGTGGGAGGCAATCCTCTTGATGGGTTGGGGTGTGGTTGGCGAGTCGACCGTCCCTCTTGAACCCTTTTTTTGTACGTCTCTCTCTCGTTTGCACGGAGCGTGCTGTAAACAATAAACAATAATTACCCTCGACTAAATTAGTTTCACCACCCCCCGCAAATTAATTAACCAATCCGGGAGTAAAATCACCGTGAACAAGGACCTGTAACCGAAAGCCTGGTCCTGCGAGCAATTTTGCTCGCCCCCCAGAGTAATCTCGGCACAGCGAGCGCAAGCAGCGCACCACCACCACCGCCGCCGCCGCCGCCGCCAGCGCCGCGCGCACGTAGCTGCCGGGACCAAACCCGTTACTTGCCCTGCATTTTGAAGAAGAAAAAAACTGCCCTTGGAGACGGGCACACGTAGAACGAGCCCCCCCCCCACCCGGTTGTAATGCTGCGTCGTTGTCGCCACCATCGTGGTTATCTTTCTAATCATCGTCGTCGTCGTCAACGTCGTCAACGTCGTCATCATCGTCTTCATCGTCATCATCTTCTTCATCATCATCGTCGTCATCATTGTCATCTTCCTCATGGTCGTGGCCATTGTCATCGTCTTCCTCATCGCCGTTATCATTGTCATCATCGTCGTCATTGTCGTCATCATCGTCGTCATCGTCGCCATCATCTTCCTCATCGTCGTTGTCATTGTCATCATCGTCGTCATTGTCGTCATCATTGTCGTCATCGTCGCCATCATCTTCCTCATCGTCGTTGTCATTGTTGTCGTCGTCATCGTTGTCATCATCGTCATCATCTTCCTCATCGTCATTATCGTCGTCATCGTCTTCCTCATCGTCGTTATCATTGTCATCATCGTCGTCATCGTCGTCATCATCGTATGCGGCGACACGGCCCAACGGTTAAGCGTCGCCTTCGCCGTTCGTTGCCGAGGTTTTTTTTGTTAGGCCGTGACTGGCCCACTTTTTTCGGGCCTAAGGTACACAACAGAGCCTCCGCACTGCTGGGTTGGTTGTGGGGGGGAGGGTGGGTTTTGTGGGGGGCACGCGGGGAGGGAGGGGGGGGGGGCGTCTCTTGTTCCAGCGTTCCCCTTCGCCGAATGCGGAGAAAATCTGTCGAGTCAAGACGAGCGAGAGTCTGCTTGGTCATCTTGAGTATGTGGTTTGCTGCCGCGGACGTTCCTGTGTACCGTTGTGGTTGTTTAATGGACCCTGTGAACTGTGTTTTTTGTTCGTACGGCTTTACACTCATAAATCCCGTCTTCCCCCCCCCCCCCTGCCTTGACACCTTTGGCCAAAGTTGGGCAAACGGCGTGCCAGGTCGCGGAGGGAGATTCGGTAAACACCACGCCGTGCGACGCCGCTTTGCCGTTGTGCCGGCGAGCGCGCGTAAGCGAGAGCTCGGGCCCGCTCGCGGGGAAGTAAATTCCCGTTGAGCGAAAGAAAGAAAATAACAATAATTTGACATTTCAATAAACCGGCGTTGGGGTAGACGGATGGGTGGCTCGGTCTCACGGCAGTGGATGCACGCTCGCTCGCGCGCACGCAACGTACGTGCATGAACAAAACAAATACCCTATTTGGCCTGGATTCATCGTTTGAACCAGCTGAGTGAATCTTCACCTTGTGTAATGGTCTGCTAGCAACCAAAGGGGGGGACGGTGTGCGTTGGGAAACCGCAGCCGTCTTTGTTTCCTCAGTGCTGATTATTCACGCACCGCAACGGGAACTCATTCAAGGGTGAGCGGACAGACGAGGTCCAGAATCCGAATTCAGATTTGTATAAATTGGCTGAATGCATCTTAAATAAAAATAAAAATCGAGTCAATATTGGGCCCTCCTGAGTCCTTGGACCCAGTGTGCCTTTCCTGGATAAATAAATAATCGGGTGCCGTGGTGGCGAGATGTTAACTACATTGCCTGGTATACAGGAGGTCGTGGGTTCGATCCCGGCCTTGACGATGCCTGTTGTATATTTGGAGTTTGCGTGTCTCTCTCTCTCTCCCCGTGATCGCGTGGATTTTTCTCCAGTTTTTCTCCCCCACGTTTAGAAATTACCATCACTCGTTTAGAGCATTTGGCTGCTGATATAAATGTCCACGTGATGATAAGCCACATTCCCGTTGAGCTATCATTTGTGGCCAGGTCGCCTCTTAAAAAAGTGCGCTGTGTAAAAAAAGTAATTCTTATTTTTATTAGATATTATTTTCTTGGGAGCGATATTTAGGTCACCAATGCATCTCGCGCGCTTGTTGGCCCTGTTACGGAAGCACCACGGCCGGAGTCGCCGGGGGGGCGGGGGGGGGCAGCCTCGCGCCCGCGGGTACTTGAAGGTTATTCGAGGTGTAGGAATGTGTACGTTTAATGGCGAGGGCCATTATAAAATTGCGCGTGTGATTTGGACTTTTATTAACAAGGGCAGCGGCAATTGTGTTTTTGTATATTTATTTTTTTAACTCGTTCATGCCCCCCGCAAATCTCGGCGTCCTCGACCACGTTGTTGCGCCGTGCGGCTCGCTCCAGCGGTTTTATGCGCTAAAACCCGAAGGCCCAAGTTCGATTCCCGGCCATGACCGCGTGGAAGATTCGTGTTCTTGATTTAACTGTGAGACAGCCTGTAGAGAGGGGGAGGGGAGGATGGGGGCATTTTCGCCGATACACATTTTAAGGACACCCATCATCCCGTAAGATGCATGCAGGGTAGAAAGCAAAAAAATAAGATAACAGCGTCGTATGCGGCAAAAGCGAGAGAGATATTCGCAGCGTGCTTTGCATGTGCGGGTGACGGCAGCCGTCCTTGCGTTGCGTTACGCTCTTCGCGAAGCCGGCATGGGTTAGCAGAAACAAACGGCGAGTTCATGCGCTAATGGAAATTTTTTGAAATTAAAACGAAAAAAAAAGAACATTTTTACAAAATGCGCTCAGTGTTTCCAACTGAAGAGCCTTAATTTGGATCGAGAGATTAAGGAGGGGAGGCAGTTTGGGGAAAGTGAGAGAGTGGGAGGTTGGGTCCAGTCAGTAACAGGAGTGGGTCATTAACACGAGAGGGGAAATTCCAACATTTTGCAACTTCAGTTTCAATTCTGGAGAAAGAAAACACACTTTTTTTGGGAGGAGGGGGGTTATTGCAATTACTTCTTACTCTGTCGTACTTGGGTTGGGTGGGGGCGGTAAATCGTGAATGTTCCGAGGCATTTTATTCATATTCAGCGATACGGCCAGCCGCGCTTCAACGGAAAAGTAAAAAAAACGAGCAATTGGGGTTTTTTTTTGCGAAAATAAAATACAAAAATGACAACTGAAATTCGCAGCCAACGACGCCGTCACTTGAATATCTCGCCGCGTTCCGTCGGCAGTTGTGCAAAGCGAGCGGGCCTCGAGTGAATGTCCGTCGCTTTGTGAAAAGTTACGAAACCTCAGACGCCACGTGGCAATTCGTTTGAACGCTGTGAAAATGCGCGTGTTCGCTTGACGCAAATTTTTGAGTTTTTCATTTGCGTACGGATGCGTGCGCACGCGTATGTGCGTGTGTGTGTGTGAAGCGACAGCGCAACGGTTAGTGCGCCGCGCTCCGTAGCCAGCGACCCGGGTTCGAGTCCCGCTCACGGCCATCGCCGGTGACGGTTGTCTGAACCGTATCCTGGGCCTTCCCGAAAAGGTCGATTCGGCCTCAAATGAGCACGTTTGTGCGGTGTGTAAATAGCGCCACCCCATCATCGCGTGCCGTGCCGGCCTTCATAGGTGCTACTCGCTAACAGCACTTGCCAGAAAAGTCTGTTAAGGCTATACGGGTGGGGGGGGATCTTTGTCTTTTGTTTGTTACATTTTTATGACCGATGTTAATGATAACCTCGCGAATGCCTGCACTTTCTAACTGTTTGGCGACGTAAAAAATGCAATGCGAGCCGCAGGAATCTTAATGACATTTTCTTTATTTGAGGTAATTCCAGGCCAGCGAATTGCTCTTTATTTAACCACGCTAGAGGCCAATGAGATAAATGTGGACAGCTCGTACACAGCATAATAATAGTTTTGCGTCTTTGTGCGAAAGTATGTAAATAGCAAAACAAGCAGACGATATGTCCCCTTCGCGTACAGTCCGTCTCTCCAAAGATTTTGAGTGTTTCTACCGCAACCCATCGGCCGCACGGCCTTCTGGGGTGTGCGTCATTTCATCGCCGCTAATTCAATAGGAGGTTTCGACACACAGCGTCTCATCAGCAGTCAGGCTTGCCTGAATCAATGCTGGCGAACTTGCCGATATTACAGGCACGGATCATCTCTGTTCACGATGTGGCGTTCCTAGTTTCAATATATCAATTGCCGTGTACCGTGCCCTTGCCTATACGTACGTACGAATGTTGAACTTCTTTTGCACAGCACGTGGCCAACCACGCGCTAATCGGTAGAAGGACAACAAACTAAACACAACAAGCGGTTCTAAAGAAGTGACTTTGTCAATCCAGACGATTTAAAAGTGCCTTCCTGATATCGGAAGGAAGAGCGGCGTTCCAGACGGCCACAGAAGCGCATGTGAAAGCGCCACGCCACGCGGTGTGACCGCCCCCCCCTTGTTCGATGGCTTCTGCCAAAAAATACGTAACGTCGACCGTAATGGAGAAGCGATTTCTGCTTCTAGAAGCCGGCCGGGGGGGGGGGTCGCGGTTTGCGGCAGTGCTCGGCCACCGTCCGCGGGTCTCGTGGCTCGGTCTTGAATTGACCACCTCTCCTCTTCTCTCTCCGTCCTCATCAGCTGTACGAGCTGGACGATGACCCCAAGAGGAAGGAGTTCCTGGACGACCTCTTCAGCTTCATGCAGAAACGAGGTGAGCGAACCGGGCCGTCCGCCAGTGTGTGTCCCCCCCACCTCCCCCCCCGCTTAAGCGAGTACCTGGCGCTCGTGAATAGTGGAAACAAAAATCGGGCGAAGAGCGTCGGCACGAAAAGTGACCCCAATGCCGCCGCCGCCACCATGGAGGCGTTCGATGGCGCAGCAATTGGCGACTTCCCGACGTTTTTGGCCCCGCGTCCCCGGCCACGCGACGGACGGGGGAAACGTGGGGACGCTGCCGTCGCGCAGAGCGAGGCGCGTGGGCGGCGCGACCCCCCCAACGGCCGCGGTCGGAGAGCTTGGAGGCGATGGGAATCCCACTCCGATTTTTTTTTGTTCATTCGAATCGGGAGACCGTTTCGAGCTTCCCATACCCAATCGCCGCGTCTTATCGCAAAACCACCTAATTTTACCAAACCGACAAAAAATGCATTGCAACATTGCTGCTTCTGCTTGCAAGCTCCTAAAGGGTTACAATTGGTTACATGTGCACACGCACGCATGCATGCACACAACAACATCGGCCGCCGTTCGCCGCGACGTGGCGGTGACGTCACTACGGCGCTCGTGCCAGGCTAGGTGCGCGCACGCACAAAGACAAGTATTTCCCGCATCGATTAACTGTTTAGCATGTGCTGTTAGCGGGCACCTATGAAGGCCGGCACGGCATACGAGGGGGTGGGTGGCCAGCACCACGCCCGGCCGCCTTTGTCTCCCCCATTGGCGATGTTTACCACACCACACCGGTGATGCATTTTTGAGGCCGAGTCGACCTAGAGGAGGCCCAGGGCCGGCTCAGATAATCGTCATCGGTGTTTGCCGTAAGCGGGAATCGAACCCGGGTCCCCGCTGGGTTCGTAGCGCTAACCGCTACCACTACACGCTGACAAAGACAAAGATGCCCCTTGTAGCCTCAACAGACTGCTGGGGCAAGTGCTGTTAGCGAACACCTCTGACACACGCGCACACACAGGCATAAACCACGTGTGTTCAAACACGCGTCGTCATACGTTGGCATTTAAGATCGCGCGGGTAAGTCCCATCAAGAAAGCGAAGACTGCGCCGGTGGGAAAAAGGTTTGTCCTGACACCGCGCCACTGTCGGGGATTGATTATTTTTATTTTTTTGCCAAACATCGCCAACAATCTGCGTGTAATTTTAGTTGCCTGTAATTTGCCTTCTAAATGGTCAATTCGGTTAATTGAAACGCGGCATTGAAGTAATTACGATTGTCACATGTTATTTGGTCACGTGTAGTTTTTTTTGCCTCGGGTGTGTTGCGTGTTTTTTTTTTATCCCTCTCTTAATATAATTTAAATGCTACTATAATTTCTCTCCACCCCGAATAAAATGTTTACACGCGTAAATGTAATGAACATTTCTCCCCGCGCGTGATAAATGAAATACATATTTTTTTAAATTACCGACAGAAGTTCCCAGCATGCTTTGCATGTCAAGGGGTGACGGCAACCGTCCTTGCGTGCACGTACGTTTCTACACGCGGCCTGCGTGCGCTAGCGGAAACAAATAACTTAATGAATGTGCTTACGCAAATTTGGAAATTAAAAGAATGGCAGAATCTTTTTTTACTTTTGCGAAATACGCTCAGTGTTCCAACTGACGAAACCACCGCCAATGTAACCTCACCAAACATTGTTGTTTTTTGTCTAATGATGAATTCTCACGCGTGCAATTCGACGCTTGCATCACCGGCATGTATGTTGAACTGCTTTTGCATCGTAGCCAACCGTGCTAATTGGAGGTGCGGGCGAAGGCCAACAAACTAAACATAAAAGCAGTTCTCAAGAAATTAGTTCTCAATTTAGACGATTTAAAAGTCCAAAGCTCGAGTGCCTTCCTGATATCGCAAGGAAGAGCATTTCAGACGGCCAGCGTGTGAAAGCGCCGCGCGATGCGGTGTCCGTCTTTGTTCGATGGCGAGCGGCCATCTGAATCAACGTTAACCTGTTAACCTGTAAAACAGTCGTGCTGTCACATCGCCCATTGGCTGATGATGACACACTGCGCGCTTAACCAAGCCGCCGACGGTGGCGAGTGTGATGTGTGGCGGTGACTGCGGCGGCGGCGGCGCTGGCGATGATGGCGATGGACCTCGAGGGGGATGATGGATGATCTCGGGGGGCTCGCGACGGCTCGCGACGCAGCGCGAGCGAGCGGCCGTTGCTCACAAATCTCGCTTTATTAGCTTAGGAGCCATTACCCCATTCGTGTTCGCGCTGAATAATGGAGCTGCGGGAAACTTGAGCGGCGGCGACATATTGGACGTGTGCACGCGCCACATTTCGTGCGCGGTCTCCTTGTACGACGTGAGTTACCTGGGTGCCGCAAACACATCGCCGCTGGAGAGACAAAGGCGGGCGAGCGTGGTGCTGGCCACCCACCCACCCCCTCGTGTGCCGTGCCGGCCTTCATAGGTGCTACCCGCTAGCAGCACTTGCTCCATCAGTCTGTCAAGGCGGCACGGGCGATCTTTGCCTTTGTACTTGCGCCCTTGATTCCTTGACTTTGGCGCAGCATCCCTGCGTACAATAGAGGCCTTTTATTCATATTCACTGACCTTCAACCCAGTGTCACATGCGGGTGTTGTATTTGGTTTGGAGCGAGCGGGGAGAGTGGCAGGGAGAGAGCGAGTTGGGCAGAGGGAGAGAGAGAGAGGGGAGAGCGCCAAAGAGAACGAGAAAGGAGGGAAGAGAGGGAGAGAGAGGAATGGAGCTGAGAGAACGAACGAGATGTGGGGGCGAGAGGGGAAAAAAAACAAGATCTGCATTGCAGGGGGGGTGAAGAATGAGTGAGGAGGACGGGAGAGGCGGAAGGGGAGAGTGGAAGGGAGCATCTTTACGAGAGCGAATGCCAACGAGGGAAGAAGCAGAAGAGAGAGCGATGGAGAGAGCTGTGTAATTGGAGAGATTTGAGTGAGCGAAAGAGAGATGGGGGTGGTTGTTGGGAGGGGGGGGTGGGTGTGAAGGAAGGAGCTGGGGGGGGGGGGTGTATGTTGGAAACAGCTGTTGCTAGCTTGGACTCGAAGTTGATTTTATTTTTGTTTGTTTGGTGAAAACCTAGACATTTAGTGGCCTGTGAAAGGGGTCCGCGGGGGTCAATGGTGGCGGTGGGGGGGGGGGGGAGCGGTGGCGCAGTGGTTAGCGCTCCGCTGCACCGCGAACCCGCACAACCCGCGTTCCGATTCCCGCTCACGGCCACCAACACCGGTGACGATTACCTGAACCTGTCCTGGGCCCGTCCCCTAGGTAGGTCGTATCGGCCTCAAATGAGTGCCCCTGGCGTAAACACCACCACGCAGGCGGCCGGGCGTGGTGCCGGCCGACACCACCACCTCGTGTGCCGGGGGAGGGGGGGTAATCTTTGTTTCCGGTGGTGGCGGTGCTGGCAGCAGTGGCGTCGATCTTTTAGCGAACGCACGGTCTGGCAAGCGCAGTGCGGGCACATTCAGCTACCCCGCGAGGTTGGCAGCCTGGCGGCTCCCTTTGAGGACGCAGATTCGTGACGCCATTCGTCGAGGGCCGCCGTCTCGGATTCACGCCATTGCAATTGCGGCTCTTGGAATATTTCGTTTTTACGGAATTCGAAAAAAACAATGGATTTTCTTGTTATTTTGGTTTTGCCGTGCCCCCCCCTCCCCCGTGCTATCCTAATGGTGCCACAACTCCACCCTGCCCCCCACGGCACCCACGCCCCCCCCCCCCAAACACAGCGCACAGTTTAAACATCCTTTGGGATGAGACGGAACACATTCCCCCCTTCATCACCGCGCGCCCTACACCGCAAAAGCCACCAACGCCACTACCACCATGACCACCGCCGCCGCTACTACCACCGCTTCCACCGCTAACCACTACCGCCGTTACCACCGTGAACTACTACCGCCGTTACCACCGTGAACTACTACCGCCGTTACCACCGCTACCACCACTAACCACCGTCCGCTACCCAGAATTACCGCCCCGCGCAACAACAACGACGGCACAATGACAGCGCTACGCCGGGCAATGCTCTTTTTTTCCAATTCCAATTTGATAGACGCGCCCGGAACGACACCTCAATTTTTTGTGTGTGTGTTGTGTTCGGTATCGCATGGCGAGTTACGTGGCAGCCCCCAACCACCACCCACAGCCGCGCCCCCCCTTCTTCCCCCACACGCCACAGCCGCCACCACCGCCGCCTCATTGTGCCCGGGGATCTTTAACAAACGGCGCATTGTGCGCGGAGGAGTGTGGTGGGTGGGGGGGGGACATGGAATACGCGGGCCGTATCGCGTTTCGGCCCATCCAGTGTAAATGACCGCTTTTGCGCGGCAGCTGTATTAAAGTTTATTGCCGGGCACACGCGATATGGCCGCGTGGCGATTAGCGCGCAGTTAAAGGGGGCTGCTGAAATGCTGGACGGTGCGGGATTGGGGGGGAGGCGGGCGAGCGACATATGCGTCTTCTCTTGTGTACATTACAATAAAGCATCTATGATGGAGGCTTTTTTTTTAGATCGCGTAAATATAAATGTGTCGATTTAAAGCTTTCGTGACTGCAGGGATTCATCTTCTTGGTTCTTTCGGTGAAGTCACGTAGAAGGGAAATAATAAAAATGAAACATTATAAAATTGTCACGTTAGAATTATTTAATGTTTAAAATTGTATTATTTTATTATTTCCCTTCTACGTGACTTTACCGAAAGAACCAAGAAGATATAAATGTGTCGTCAAAAACCCCGCCACCAACTCGACACAGCCAATTAGTGAGGGTTTTTTCACGTAAAACGAAACGTGCCATTCCGTGACTGGTTGGAGAGTCCGTTAACCCACGGCGACGTTTACGAAGAAACACATTTCTCTCACACAACGGCCCGTCCGTGTGTCCCGGAAGTACAACGTTTACGGCCGCGTTGAATTCAAGACGAGGCCGTCTCTGGGCAGTTCGATCTCAGCAACTCCGAATGGCAAACACGCGTTCCAGACGGTCACTTTGGCCGCCGCTGTGAATTTATTTCCGCGTCACAGGCCGCTTGGTAGAGCTGCCAATTACGATGGACAAGTCGTGTCTGAAAATAAGAGTTATAAAGCTCACTTGGGCCTTTCCTGCTAAAATAAAAAATTGTTTCGTTCTATTTTAGTATTTCTCCCACCACGATTTTTGTTATTGTTGTTAAAAATCCCATTCATGCGACATGGCGAAATGCCGTGCATTTGGACATTCTTAAAAAATAATGAGAAACGCTGTCTCTCATTCTCATCATCACTCTCTCTCTCGATCTCTCTCTGTGTGTGGACTTCTCTCTCCTAGCTTTAGCTCACAACACCCTCCAGGATCTTCTCCATTCTCAAACTAACCAAATTTTTAGTTTATTTTGAGCTTATATATAAAAAAAAATTAGAAGCGACCTGCCTCAAATGATAGCTCAACAAAGCAGATTATCATCGTCATCATCATCATCGCGTGAAAATGCATTTTTCTGACTCTCTGGTCTTTTTCTGTTCTCGTAGTTTTTCAACGTTTCGCTTTTGTGGGTGGCGAAGAGGCAATAAATAAATAAATAAAGGGAGAATAATAATAAATAAACATTCTAGAAACACTCTCGGGCATTATATTTTACTATACAGCGTGTAAAATGCAATTCCGCCGGCGTTGCCATGGCGACGGTGGGCTGTTGTTAGCGGTCACGTGCTCCATTGGCCGCTTGTCAAAGGGGGAGCGGTGGTGGGGGGGGTGAGGTGGTGGGGGTGGGGTGCGGTGGGGGGGGTGAGGTGGTGGGGGGGTAGTGGGGGGGTGCGGTGGGGGTGGATGCGGTGGTGGGGGGGTGCGGTGGGGGGGTGTGCGGGGGGGGTGAGGTGGGGGGGTGAGGTGGGGGTGCGGTGGTGGGGGTGCGGTGGTGGTGGGGGGGGGGTGCGTTGGGGGGGGTGCGGTGGGGGGGTGTGCGGGGGGGATGAGGTGGGGGGGTGAGGTGGGGGTGCGGTGGTGGGGGGTGCGGGGGGGGGGGTGAGGTGGGGGGGGTGCGGTGGTTGGGGTGGGGGGGGGGTGCGTTGGGGGGGGTGCGGTGGTGGGGGTGCGGTGGTGGTGGGGGGGTGCGTTGGGGTGGGGGGGGGTGCGATGGGGGGGGTGCGGTGGTGGTGGGGGGGTGCGTTGGTGGGGGGGGGTGCGTTGGGGGGGTGCGTTGGGGGGGTGCGGTGGTGGGAGGGTAGTGGGGGGTGTGGTGGGGGGGGTGTAATTGCGTCGTTTGAGGCCCCCGCTATTGCTGGGTTTCCTCTGTGACCTATTAAAAAAAAACGACAGCCAGCCTTCGGTGGTGGTGGTGGCGGTGGTGGTGGTGACGATGGTGGTGGCGGTGGTGGCAGCGGTAGCGGTGGTGGCGATGGTGGTGGCATTGGTGGTAGCGGCAGCGGTGGTGTTGGTGGAGGCAGCTACACACACGGGAGAGTAATCTTAACCGCCCGGTGAGAACCGAGCCACGCCCCGTAGCAATCATTTATTTATTACATCCATCCATTAAACATCTTTATAAATGAGACACGGCACCCACAACAAAGCCGGTGGGGGGGGGGGGCTGCGTTGTTAAGGAAGTGGTGGGGGGGTGGTGGTGGTGGGGGGATATGGTGGTGGTGCAGGAGTAAAAGCAAGCGGGGGCAATGATTCATGCGCCAATACGCATCACAAATATACATTAACTCTCAAGATATCTGTTACACGCACCGCTGTTCAGTGTCGCGTAGACCTATTAAGGCGGCCGTCGTCAGCTGTCATTCAAATCTGTTGAGAGTGACCTGAATTCACTTTAGCGGACATCACAAGATTGTTGATCCTCCTCCCTCGTTGTCAACTGGGATCGTGACGATGGGATGAGAATGGACGTCTCACTCTGTCCCCCAATCCTCAGCGTGGAACCCCCAGGTGCCCTTTTCCCCGCGTGCTGTTCGGTGCCATACTTCGCCACGCATGTCTCCGAAACATTGGCACGGTCTCGATTTAAAGCTTCTTTCGTGACTGCAGGGATTCATCTTCTTGGTTCTTTCGGTAAAGTCACGTAGAAGGGAAATTTAAATAATACAAATAAAACATAATCAAATAATTCTCACGACGTTTCGGCCACAACGCAAGCAGCCGTCCTCAGGTGAAGACCAGGTCTGTCGGAAAGACAGCGTCCTAATGAAAAAGAAAAAATCCAGATGTTTTATTTTTCGATTCAAAGCTTCTTTCGTGACTGCAGGGATTCATCTTCTTGGTTATTTCGGTAAAGTCACGTAGAAGGGAAATAATAAAATAAAACATAATAAAATAATTCTCACGATGTTTCGGCCACAAGGCAAGCAGCCGTCCTCAGGTTGGTGGTGTTTCATTCTTCGAGGCACCCGGCTAGTAGCGCCTTGCGCTAACCGCTGCGCCACCGCTCCCCCAAATACATGCGGTGATATCCGCAGCCTTCGTTTCGTTGTCGTTGTAGGTGCAACGCAATAGCGATCACCTAATTTGACCATAATCATCATCATCACCATCAGTCGTGGTCACTCCACTGCTGGATGAAGGCCCCCCCCTCCCCGCTGTGAAACAATGTGTACGCGTGTGCGTGTTCACCGTGCGTGCGCGTGTGTGTAGCGTTAAGACGGGTTAATCTTTGTAACCGAATCTATGTTGCTGCATGTGCGTGTCTACTCTGTTGGTGTGTGCGGGCGTGGTGCTGCTGGTCATCCCCCCCTCCTCCCCTCGCGTGCCGTGCCGGCCTTCACAGGTGCTCCTCGCCAACAGCACTTGCCCCAAAAGTCTGCTAAGGCTACACGGGGGGGAGGTGGTTCTTTGTCTTTGTTTTGTACCTGCGCGCGTGTCTCTCTGTGTGCCTGTGCGTGTCTCTGTGTGTCTGTGCGTCTCTCTGTGTGTCTGTGCGTGTCTCTGTGTGTCTGTGCGTGTCTCTGTGTGTCTGTGCGTCCCTGTGTGTCTGTGCGTGTCTCTGTCTGTCTGTGCGTGTCTCTGTGTGTCTGTGCGTCTCTCTGTGTGTCTGTGCGTGTCTCTGTGTGTCTGTGCGTGTCTCTGTGTGTCTGTGCGTCCCTGTGTGTCTGTGCGTCCCTGTGTGTCTGTGCGTGTCTCTGTGTATCTGTGCGTCTCTGTGTGTCTGTGCGTGTCTCTGTGTGTCTGTGCGTGTCCCTGTGTGTCTGTGCGTGTCTCTGTGTGTCTGTGCGTGTCCCTGTGTGTCTGTGCGTGTCTCTGTGTGTCTGTGCGTGTCTGTGTCTCTGTCTGTGCGTGTCTCTGTGTGTCTGTGCGTCTCTGTGTGTCTGTACGTGTCCCTGTGTGTATGTGCGTGTCTCTGTCTGTCTGTGTGTGTCTCTGTGTGTCTGTGCGTGTCCCTGTGTGTCTGTGCGTGTCTCTGCATTTGCCTGCATGTCTCTCTCTGTGTCTCTCCGTGTCTGCATGTGTCTCTGTGTGTCTGCGTGTGTCTGCGCACATCTTTTGCCTATCTTTTGCCTATCTGTGTCCCCGCGTGTGTTTCTGTGCGTCCGTGCGCGTGCATCGTTGTGAATGGGGGCCTGGGGGTGGGGGGGGTTAATGGCACGGTGGTTCGGGTTGGAAGACGAATCTGGCCGGGGCGAGCGCCGGGGTCGGATGTTGAGGCTCCATTTGTCCGTGGGGAATGCCGTGGGGTTAAACACGTGAGCACACCTCTGGGGGTAACCTGCCCACCTGGTTTTGTCACATTTCTCTCCCGTGCATTATCACCCTTGTTTTTCTACCCCCCACCCACCCAACCCACCTTACCCCCATCTGGCTCTTCCCCACGTCTTCCTTTTCTTCCCATATCCTCTTTACTCGTCTCTCTCGCCTGCCCATTCTTAAACCACGTGCTCGCCTGCCTCTTTGTGCACGCGCACCGGCGTTACGGGGAGCGGTGGTGCAGCGGTTAGCGCGCCGCGCTACGAAACCCGGCCGCCCGAGTTCGATTATCGCTCGCGGGGCCAACACCGGCGACGATTATTATCCGAACCGGTCCTGGGCCTTGCTCGCCTAGGTCGACGCAGCCATAAAATGAGTACCTGGTTGCACTGCGTAAACATCGGCACTCGGGGAGACAAAGGCGGCCGGGCGTGGCGTTGGTTACCCGCCCCATGGTTTGCCGTCCCGGCCTTCATAGGTGCTCGCTAACAGCACTTGCCCTAGCAGTCGGTTAAGGCTATTCGGGGGATCTTTGTCTTTGCGTGCAGCGGTGTTTTTGCATCATTGCTGCTAGGTTCTCCAAACCATTCCGAGAGGTTATTTTTAATCTGCGAATGATTTTTTTTTGGTCCACATTATAGTTAATCATTCACGGCCCTTCGTCACGTCCTCGCCACATGCAACGCCAAGTAGGTTATGGGGAGTCGTTTGGCCATACTTCACCACGCTGGGGCGGTATGGTTTGTTGAAGGCATGGGGGGATCGGACGTGGGAGCACGGAAGCACAGTAAAACATGATCCCTCTTGTCACTTCGCTCCCATTTATCCATTCCTTTTCCATAATTGTCCTATTATTTCCCCTTTATTTATCAACTCTCTGCCCTTCGCCCCTTTTCTTTCTCTCTTTCCCTTGCATTGCACGGACGCATGTCTGTGTTTAGAACTTCTGTGGTACCGTACGTACCCAACCGAGCTAATCGGAGGTGCGAGACAAGGACAACAATCTGAACACAAAAAGCAGTTCGAAAGCAATGAGTTTGCCGATCTAGATGACGATTTAAAAGTGCATCAAAGCTCCCAGTGGCTTCTTGATATCGGAAGGAAGAGCATTCCAGACGGCCTCAGAAGCGCATCTGAAAGCGCTCGATGCCGTGTGACCGTTTTTGTAACGATAGGAATGATCGGACATTACTCTCGTTACGTGTCACGTGTGTATGTATGTTCAACTTCTTTCACACCATATGTAGCCCAACCGTGTTAAGGACAACAAACTAAACACACAAAAAGCAGTTCTAAAGAAATGAGTTTGTCAATCTGGAATGTAGATGATGATGGTTTCAAAGTACACAGCTGCCAGTGGCTTCCGAATATCGCACGGGAGAGCGTTCCAGACGGCCGCGTCGTTAGCTCTACTCTCCTTCACCGTGGCGTGTCATGAACTGGGGTCGGCAAACCGAAGTAACAAGAAAAGCCATTTTTTTTCAAATCCGGTAAAAAAAAAATTATGTTTCAGGTGCCGCAATGCAATGTGAATGCGCATTGCGTAGCGTGGTTGGTTATGCGCGGTGCGAAATGAGTTCGACGCGCATGTGTAGACTCCTCTACTTGCGAACGAGTTAGTTTTTAGAGGTCTGTTCGTAAGTCGATTTGTTCGTAAGTCCAACTTTACTAATGTCGATTCCAAACGTGTTGTACGGCGTGTACACTGAACACGGGGAAAGGCTTTAAAAGTTGTTTAATCTCCTGTAAATGTAGATCCCACTGGTTCTTCATGCTCTGTAGATGTAGATCCCACTGGTTTTTCATGCTCTGTAGATGTAGATGCCACTGGTTCTGCAGATGTAGATGCCACTGGTTCTTCACGTTCTGCAGATGTAGATGCCACTGGTTCTTCACGTTCAGTAGATGCCACTGGTTCTTCATGCTCTGGAGATGTAGATGCCACTGGTTCTTCATGCTCTGTAGATGTAGATGCCACTGGTTCTTCATGCTCTGTAGATGTAGATGCCACCACCGCCGTCTATTGCGCAGCGGTTGAACTTACGACTCTCGGTCCGAACAGTTGCAACTGCACCATACGAGGCCAGGTTTCTTCGTATCTCTGAAAGTTCGCGAGTCGAACGCTCGCAAGTGGAGGAAATCCCTGGACATACAAAAATCGACAGGCGACGGTTCCGTGACGAACGACGGCCACGAAGCGGGTGCGGCCCTTTTAAAGAGCCGCACGCGGCTAACGGCGCCGCAGGATCGCCGAAGTCGCTAGCCCCCCACCAGAGCAGCAAAAATGTTTTTTTCTGATACGCCCCCCGCCCCCCGGTAGTTTGAATTGTCTCTGTCTGGCCCTCCATCACGTGCGCCCCCCCCCTCCTCCCCCACCCGCATCCCCCACAGCCCCCCCATTGATGAAATTTAATGCGGCGTTTACTGCGCGTACTAGGGCGATCGATGCGGAAATAAAATCGACTGTTATTTATTGCAAAGCGGGAGTCATCCTCACCGGCCCCCATTCCCTCCGTCGCCCCACACCCCCTCTCCGTTCTTCCCCCACCGCTGTGGAGCGGCGGTGGCGCTCGGCGTGAGCACACCGTGCATGCGGCTTAGGGGATCACCCACCACACACCAAAGACAAAGATTCCCCCCCCCCCCATAGCCTTCAACAGACTGTTGGGGCAAGTGCTGTTAGTGAGCGCACATGAAGCCGGAACGGCACTACGCCCGGCCGCCTTTGTCTCCCTAGTGGCGATCTTTACTCCCTCTCCCCGTGGCCGCGTGGAATTTTCTCCAGGGTCCTCTGATTTTTTCCTCCACATTTAGAATCAACGTCACGCGTTTAGAGTGTTTGGCTGCTAGACATTTCCATGTGGGAAACCGCGTAGTTGAGCTATCATTTGTCCGCTTCTGAAAAATAACTTTTTAGCTCAGTGGGCCCTAACTGGTAAAATAAAAATGGTTTAGTTTAAGAAATTCGCCACCGTTGTTTCAACTGCTATACCAGCACATGGAGTTGAACCGGCGACCTCTGAATGGCAAGTCCGGTGCACTGACCATTAACACCACTGAGTCGGCAGAATCCCAGGAAGGTTTATGAATGCATACGTGTTTTAACAAACATACAATTCCTCTTATTCTCGTGTCCTGCCACCACATTCGAATGTTTATCTACTTTCTGGCGCGTGATGATGATGATGATGTGGCCAGCAGTGGATAGACCATGGCTCACGATAAATACGACTGGGTCTGTAGCCCTGGCTTGCTCCTCAACGGCACTGAGAACCCAAATAGATGGTCCAATAATGAACGATTGTAACAAAAATGTTTTAAAATTTATATAAAAATTTGACTTCATCCCACGGTGAATGTCGAATTCCCTCCTGTTGGTCAGGACCACCCAGTGGACATGATCGTTGTCCCGTGTTCTCGTTTAAACGCGGAGACACTTTGGCTCATTACAGGGCACAGATTTGACAGTTCGTTTATCAAAGAGCATCTGGAAATTAATTCCGGGAATTGCCCAGGAATGCGCCACGTGCTAGGAAATTGTTGCCTTGTTAAAGTTAATGTACGGCCCGTTGTGAATCTACTGCTGGATGATGGCCTCGTGCTGTGTGAGCGGGGGAGGGGGGGCATGGTGGGTGGAGGGTTGTTGGACCATACTTCACCGCGCTGGTTAGTACGGGTTGGTACGCACATCGCTTGCCAGTGATGTTGTGGCTTCCAATGGACATCGATCTCAGCTCACTGTTGTCACGAGTGCGATAACCACTGTGCCACCGCTCCCCCCCCCACTCCTTAAAATACAAATGTTGGAATACGGTATTCGTTTTTTCAAAATTGTTCACACGTGCAAGGCAAATTTGACGGCATTTTTCGAGAAGAAGAGAAACATTTATTTGACTGGGGCCCTCGTCTGCTGAAAATTAAGCACGTTGAAATTAAATCGCTCCTTCCTTATAGTGTTTACATCCATGGTTGCTTTATCTCACGGAGATTTCTCCAACAACAATTACAGGATATCCTCAGAACTGGAATTAGATATTGCGTCCACGCGACCCCGGCATAAACTCGGCGTAATAATAATGAGAGGGGGGCCCCAAGGTATGATCTCGGAAAAGGCGCGATAACGGAAAGTTAGAACAAGCAGAAACATCCGAGGAAGACACGGCATTCGAGATGTCCGTTCCGCGGAAAGATAGAGCGTCACATCTCATCGCTCGGCCTGCTCGTAATGGGTCAAGAAAACCGAAGTGAGCGGAGGAGGGAAAAAAGAAAATACAAAAAACCTCACCGCAACTTTTCATTGACTAAGCCGACTGAATCTGCGGTTATTTGACGACCCGATGTCGCTATCTAAACTCAGGCGCTTATTTTTAGAAAATGGAAGAGGGAAAAAAATACTTTCCAGATTTAGTCTGACTTTTTGCGCCTTGTTTAAACAATTCAACCGGACGTTTCTAAAAACAAAAAACGCTCAAATGTTTGATTTGACGATTCGCATGCCGGAATTTCCAAAGACCCCCCCCTCCCACCCCCCCGATGCTCAGATCCTCAGCAGCACCTCAAATGCACTTTCACTGCCACTATAAAGACAAAGATCCCCCGTGTAGCGTTAACAGACCTTTGGGGCAAGTGCTGTTAGTGAGTAGCCACCTATGAAGGCCGGCACCGTGGCACACGAGGGAGGTGGGTGGCAAGCAGCGCGCCCGGCCGCCTTTGTCTCCCTGAGTGGCGAAGTTCACTACACACCGCAACCACGTATACTCATTTGAGGCTGAGTCGACCTAGGGGGAGGCCCGGGACCGGTTTAGATAATCATCACCGGTGTTGTCGGCCGTTAGCGGGAATCGAACTCGGGTCGTCCGGGTTCGTAGCCGCAGCGGCGCCAACTGCTGCGCCACCGCTCCCCTCCGCTGCTGCTGCTGCACCTCCAACACCGAGCAACAACGCGGGTCACCTTATTTGGCTTCTCACGTGAGATCAACAGCAACTATTAGCAGCCCTCTAGCGTCACCTTCTTTCAAGGCTGGCGGGTGGGTTGGTGAGTTGGGTTGGAAGCGGGGGGGGGGGGGGGCGATATGATACAGTGAATGCTAAACCGAGTTAAACAAATAATAACAATAATGCAATATGTAACGGGAACAATATCCCAACGATATTAAATGAGGCGGGCGCGGAGCCAAGATCAGCGTCGCTGAAAAGCCAGGCGAAAAGAGGTTTTTTTTGGGACCTTTTAAGATAGAGAGGTGAGGCCTTTAAGGAAGAGGTGGACCTTTAAGAAAGAGGTGGCACTTCTTCTAAAGAGGTGACGCCTTTAATAAAGACGTGGGCCTTATAAAAAAAGGTGGGCATTTCAGAAAGAGGTGGACCTTTAAGAAAGAGGTAGACCTCATAAAGAGGTGAGACCTTTAAGAAAGAGATGGAGGCCTTTACGAAAGATATGGGCATCATAAAGAGGGTGAGGCCTTTAAGAAAGAGGTGAGCGCCTTAAGAAAGAGGTGGGCCTTCTCAAGTGCACGCCGATGTGACGCCGCCGTGAATGTGCAGCGGGGACTGGTGGCTGCGTTCCAGACGGCCGTGGGTGGAGAGAGGGGGGGGGCACTGGGGGGGGGGCACTGGGGGGGGGCATGGATGGGGGGCTCCCAAGGTGGATTCTGCGTTCGTTACTCGCAGCACGAACCTCTGCGCGCGTTATAAATCGGGACTCATTATTATTATTATTGAAGTCGTTATTACGGGCGGACTTGGTGACGATACGGCCTGCTTTTGTTTATCGTTACTTTCTGCGCTTGCTCCCTCTCCCACCCACTGTTGATGGGTGTGGCGGGCGGGGGTCTTTTTAAATCCTTTATATTAAGTTCACTTGCTTGCGCGCTTACGACCGTGCAAATCTTTCGGTCGTTTTTTAACCCACTTCTCGTGATCCAATCGAGCTGACATTTTGCACAAAGACTCTTTGTGTGTGACAATTTATTTTCGTGAAAATTTTTTTCCAAAATTTTACACTTTTTAGGAAAAAATAAATTATATTTAATTACCAATTGCTTAATGGTGGCAGGCAATCATCTGACCCATAGGTGGCAGCCATCTCAAGCCAGAGGACGAGAGGACTCTAGCCACCACGCATATAAAGGATTTATAGTGAAAAACTTTGTTTTTACGGGTTAATTTTTTCGCCCACATCCCACCGCAAACGCCACAAGCGGGGTGACCCGACGTGGTTTTCGGCACTCCCTGGCGTTCTAGCGCCGCTAAATATTGGAGATCGACCTCTGGGTTGCACTCTCCCATGCTCGTCGCTGCCCCGTGCCGCTGTCTCCACGTCCACTCCAAGGCCCCCTTCACGCCCTGGTCTCATCCGCTTCGAAACGCCTTTCCCGAGGCCATGCCGGCCACCCGCCCGCCCGCCCCGGTGCTCGCACGTTCATCTCGCTCCCTTCCTCCTGATCCTGTCGCTCTCCCCTCTCCTCCTCGAGACATCTCCGACCCGGCCGTCCGAAGTCGACGTCCCCTCAGCTCGCCGGGGGATGGGTGCGGGTCTTGCCTGGTAAAATAAAAAACCGCCTTGTAGTTTTTATTTACCGATTACGCTTTTTTTTCCTATTCGAAAATCCCTCGCGATGGAGTGACTTACTCCAGCCGGGTGGCCGGGTGTTTGCGGCGGGGACGGTTCGGGGGGTGGCAGTGTGACGAATTAAGTATCGAAGAAACTCGCTCCGTCGCTTCAGACCCCCCCCCCCCCCCCCACGCCGAGCCGGGAGTTGGAGTCGAGCCGACGGCGACTGCCGGTGCTGCGACGTGAGCACGCCACACAGGGCCGGCGTCGCCGCCCTCCCTCGTTGAGCGGAGGCGGCGAAAAATAACGACGTGGAGTCAGTGGGCAGCGAGGATGAATGCGTTGCCTACGGCTGGATAGGTGGGTGGGGTGGGGGGCGTAGGGGAGAAGGCCCTCTCCGCCCGCCCAGCTTAACGAGGCTTAAGAGAGCCGAGTCCGGAGCTTAAACAGGTCCCGATCGGGTCTTTTTTTTTTGGGTTGCGCAGGAATTTCTGCTGAGCTGGCGCAACTCCCGACTTAATGACTCGGCAGCGTGACGCTTATCGGCGGCGGCGGCGCCGTGCGCACGGCCCGCGGGGCGATTCCGATCGTCGATCGTTCCACACCCCCTCGCCCCACACCCACCGCCCCCGGTCCCCCGTCCCACAAGCGATGCGATTCCTGCGGTGCGTCGCGCACGCTCGCAGGTGTGTCTTTGATAAGCTGTTAATGACCTCGCCTGGTACGCAGGAGGTCGTGGGTTCGAACCCGACCCTGACGGCTGCTGATGTGTATTTGGAGTTTGCGGTGTCTCTTTCTGTCTCTCCCGCGTGGTCGCGTGGATTTTTCTATCCGGGTCCTCCGGTCTTTTTCCCCTCCACGTTTAGAATCGAGGTGCGTTTTAGAGTGTTTGGCCGCTGCATATTTCGACGCATTGATAAGCCACTTCGTTGCGCTATCATTTGTGGCCAGGTCGCTTCTGACAAAGAACAATATAGCTCAGTGGGCATTACCTTGTAAAATAAAGCATCGTTTTTAATATGTATGGTGGACTTCTTTCGCACAGTACGGAAGTGCAAGGGAAGGACAACAAACTAAACTACAAAAAGCAGTTCTAAAGAAATGAGTTTCAACGTAGATGATTCAGAAGTGCATAACTCCAGTGGCTTCCGAAAATCGGAAGGAAGGAGCGTTCCAGACGGCCACAGAAGGAGCGCATCTGAAAGCGCGCATGCAGACATTAACGGAATGGTAAGAAAAAACAACACCGGCGACTAATAAGAATTACTTCATGGAATTGTAATCCTGAATCGTGTGATGTCCCGTCAACTGACTTCTGCGCAAAATTATTTCCCTGATCGGGACTGCGGATGATGATGAGAGCTTTTACCTTTTCTCCGTAATCGTTTCGAAATTTACCTCGCGCCTTTTCCCGAGGCCCTTTAGGGCGATTTTACAAAATTGTATGGACGATGAATCGCGGTAGTTTGAGTTGCAGAATGAAAAGGGGGGTTATTGAAAGTGGTGTTCGTGGTGTCATTCTTGCGACAGCAAACCAGGCGTGGAGGTTAAGGAGGGGTTGTTTCAGTCGCTCTGATGTGTAGCTGGGAGGGCGGTGTCGCGGTTAGCGCTACGCTGCGCTACGAACCCGGCGACCAGAGTTCGATTCCCGCTCACGGCCAACACCGGTGACGATTATCTGTACCGGTCCTGGTACAGATAACCTGGTGCGGTGTGTAAACATCGCCACTGGGGAGACAAAAGCGGTCGGGCGTGGTGCTGGCCATCCACCCCCTCGTGTGCCGTTTTGGCCTTCACAGGTGCTGCTCGCTAACAGCACTTGCCTCAACAGTCTGTTAAGGCTACACAGGGAATCGGGAATCTTTGTCTTTGGTGTGTAGCTGTGGGGGGGGGGGGCGAGAAAGTGTCGAGGCATCGCGTTGGGAAGACAAAGGGGGACGGCCGAGGGGGGGCGGGGGAGTGGAGTCAGGCGGGGTAAGGCGAAGAAGGCCTGTGTGCAAAGTCGGCCTTCATATCGTCATCGTCGTTTAATTCTATCATGAAACCCAACCCTCGGCGCTCGTTTGTGCAAAAAGCTAAGCTCGACACTTTAAATTTTATTTTTTATTTGCTCGAACGTAATCATAAAATAACATCGTTTAAAAAAAAAAATCAATCCGCAAGATATCCACAGCCCTCCACTTATAAAATCTGGAGTATCCACTTGAAATGCCAAACGTTCCTAGCGCAGCCGTGCTTCCGTAGCCTCTGATCACCAGCAGCAATGAAAAGTCGGGCGCCCCGCCGCTCAATCAGACAAATCCTTCCGTTAGATTGGCCTTAAACATCATAATGAGATCGCTTTGGTTTCTCCCTTTGATTATTTTCTTTCATTCATATCTCTGCCAAAGAACATTTCGGCCGCGTGCTATATCGGTGGGGCGTGCCACGCGGCGAGGTGATTTCCAATCCGATCTCGGTCTCGCATCGGACAATGTGTGGCCATCATCACTCTGATAATGTGTGGCATTGTCATTTTGCTGTTTGCCTTTTGGCGTTCTCTGGTCTGACACCGGTGAGACTGGGCCCTAACGAAGGCTGTCTCTGGTGTAGACCAATCAGTTTCAAAGACAATGCAGACATGATTCCTCGCAAAAGGTTACCTATTTGGTGCTTGAACACCTGAACAACCATCCTGTTTTATTGCTACGAAGGGTAAAAGCTAATTCTTATTTTTTCATACTTTGTCTCATTTTGGCGGGAGTTTTGTCTTGCGTGCCCTCATTGGTGACGAGGCCCAGGCCCTCGACGGCGGTTTGACAGTCCTGGTTATTATTCACAGTTGGGCCATAATCCGGATTTGAACCCAGGAATTCAGCGTTGCCGGCTCGGTACGAGGACGCCGGTATTAGCCCCAATGCGCCACCTGAGCACACCCCCAACGGGAGTTTGTGTTTTAGTTTTTTTGTTAATTTAAAAATGATCTTTAAACTTTGATTTTTGATCGCCACGAGAAGCTGTTAACCAATACAGAACGTTAAAGAGTAATTTGTTGTTGTCATTGATTTGGCCCCAAATTCTACACGGGGGAAATTAGGTGGTGCCTGTAAGAGGCAGCAGAGCAAGTAGGAGTTTGAATTTTTTTTTAAATAAAGTACATTGTGCTTTGCACTGTGGGGTTTCCAAAGTATAAACTATTAATTCTAGATTTGAAACTTTCGTGACTGCAAGGATTCATACTGTTAGTTTTTTCAGTAAAGTCACGTAGGTAAAAAATGAAATTAAAATTAATAAAAATGAAATAAAAATCACGACGTTTCGGAGGCAACACTACGATACGTCGTGATTTTTATTTTATTTGTATTAATTTTAATTTCATTTTTTACCTACGTGACTTTACCGAAAGAACTAAGAGTATAAACTATTATCCCCAGCTATGAACGGTAATATATTTCCCTACCCTACGTCTTTTTGCTCTGAAGAAGGGCCCGTACCCAAAACGTCAGCCTACTGTTAGTATGTTTATTTTCCTGTTACGAGGCAGTGGTTTGTGACGGGCGCGATGTGCTCGTCTAATTGCGTTTGCACGGCTTCGCTCGCGCAATCCCGTTAATTCATTTTTTTTACTCGAAGTGATTTATAATTATGAACACGTTGCCACCGCCACCGTGTGTTTGGGTGGGTGGGAGGACGGAAAAAAGACGCCAACCTCTTTAGGCGAGCAGGCGAGGGTGAGGGCTTTCGTTTAATCGGCAAAACTGAACATGAATGTTGTAAAAATGTAATCCATCGATGGTCGGGAACTTCCAGGTTTAACGTCACTATTTTTAATTTACCATTTAAGGCCCACTGAGCTGTTGAGCTCTTTTTCAGAAGCAACCCAGCCCATCACAAACGATAGCCCCAACAATAGGTGGCTTATCACGTGCAAATTTATAGTAGCAGCCAAATACTGTAAACGCGTGATGTCAATTCTGAATGGGGAGGGAAAAAACCAGAGGACCCGGTGAAAAATCCACACGGCCACGGGGAGAGAGAGAGAGACACGCAAACTCCAAATTTCCAGCAGGCATCATCAGGGTCGGGATCGAACCCACGACCCCCTGTATACCAGGCGAGGTAGTTAACATCTCCTAGCCACCGTGATGATGATAAGAGAGAGACACGCAAACTCCAAATTTCCAGCAGGCATCATCAGGTGTCGGGATCCAACCCACGACCCCCTGTATACCAGGCGAGGTAGTTAACATCTCCTAGACATCGTGATGATAATAAGAGAGAGACACGCAAATTCCAAATTTTTCCAGCAGGCATCATCAGGGTCGGGATCGAACCCACGACCCCCTGTATACCAGGCGAGGTAGTTAACATCTCCTAGACATCGTGATGATAATAAGAAAGAGACACGCAAATTCCAAATTTCCAGCAGGCATCATCAGGGTCGGGATCGAACCCACGACCCCCTGTATACCAGGCGAGGCAGTTAACATCTCCTAGACATCGTGATGATAATAAGAGAGAGACACGCAAATTCCAAATTTCCAGCAGGCATCATCAGGGTCGGGATCGAACCCACGACCCCCTGTATACCAGGCGAGGTAGTTAACATCTCCTAGACATCGTGATGATAATAAGAGAGAGACACGCAAATTCCAAATGTCCAGCAGGCATCATCAGGGTTGGGATCGAACCCACGACCCCCTGTATACCTGGCCAGGTAGTTAACATCTCTCCACCGTGGCGCCCCTGTGTCAGACGGAGGCCGTCGGATATACAAAAAGGGGGGCGGCTTTGAGAGGTTTTTGTTGTCGTCAGAGGAGACATTTGTTTATCTCCCGAGCACCGCCCCCCCCCACCCGATCTCCCCCCCTCACCCCACACAACACCTTCCAATACCAAAAAAAAACTACGCAGATTGTCCAGCCGTCTTTAAAAAAATAAATCCCCGAAATAAATAGCGGGCTTTGCCTTGCTGCTCGTGCGGCGTGGCAGATGGAAAACGTGTTAATGGTGATCAATTTTTTTTTTTTGCCAAACGTAATCACACCTTAACCGGGTTAGGGCGCCTAAATGAATTTGGAATTTTAAAGCCCGGGCGCAGGTGTAAGATTTGCTTAAGTAGCGTTTAAATGTAATCACGCAACAGCTGTTTTTTTTTTTCATCGACCGTACGAGCGTTGCGCATGAAACATTTAAGCTCGCGATTCTTACGAACCGGTGGAGCTGCTGCCCCTCTCGATGTCTCTCGGAGTGACTCTCGTGCGAGCGGTGTTGCCGATTGACGCGTTCGCGTGTGCGTTCAGTGTGGGGATGTTGTGCACGTACGTTGAACTTATTTTGCGCCGTACGTAGCCAACCGTGGCCAATCGGAGGTTCGGAGAAAGGACAAAAAGCAGTTAAAAAATAAATGAATTTGTCAATCTAGATGATGATTTGAAAGTGCATAGCTCCAGTGGCTTCCTAATATCGCAAGGAAGAGCGTTCCAGACGGCCGCAGAAACAGCGCATCAGCACGCGATGGGGTAAAGTTTGAGTACTCACACCTGTTCCAAGATGGGGGGGATGGACTTTTGCATTTCACAAAGTAGGGTAAAGTTATTGAACCGTTCGAAAATTCTTGATTATATCATCTGTACGTTCGATCAAATGCTGAGTGATAATTGTTTATTCGAGCACTCTACGCATTCTTATTTCTGCTGTTTTTTTTATCATATTCTGGATTCCTATGCGGTGGGGGGTGGTGGGGGAGTGTAGATCAGCATCACCCTTGGCACAACAAAAAGCTTATCTTGTGAAACCACAATGGATACACGGTGCGTTTTATTGCAAGCGAAACCACAAAGTGTTACTAAACAGTGCAGTGACAACAGCCGATAGCGAACCTTGGCAGCGAAAGTTACCCAGTTGCTAAAAAAATAAGGAGACAAAATATGTTGAAAAATCTCGGCGTGGATTAAAAAGCGAAAATCATTGCAGCGTTGATGACGATGACGACGGGAGCCTCGGGAAACGTTTTCGATCCATCTGTCGGCGAAGTCTTGCAACGCAACGCTTTGCCCGTGCGGCGTGTTCGCGTGCGTGCGCGCGTCTGTGTTTACGTGTGGCCCATGTGGAAATGCGTGTTTGTGTATATTTGCGCGCGGATATTCCTACGGCGCGTGCGCGTTTGTGTGTGTCACCTTGTCACGGTGTGTTTGTATTAAATAATGTGTGTGTACGTTGAACTTCTTTCGCACCGTACGTAGGCAAAACCCCGCTAGCTAATCGGAGGTGCGTGGAGTGGCAGTGTCGTAGTTAGTGCACACTGCACTTCGAACCTGCATTCGATACCCGCTCACGGCCAACATCAGCGGTGAATGTGCGATTTGTTTGTCTGGGGCCTCCCTTCCCAAGCGGCCTTTGTATTTCTACATTAGGATTAGATTCGTTAACCTTCAAAAACCTCCAAATGCGAATGTTCTCAGGCGTGTAAATACATCAGCACTGGTGGCCGGGCGTGGCGTTTGCCCACCCACCCTCTCACCGGTGGGCCGTGTCTGGCTTCATAGGTGCTCGCTAACAGCACTTGCCCCAACGTTCTTTAAAAGGCTATACGGGTGATCTTTGCCTTGGCATGATAGGCCACCTGCGTTTTCCTAAGGCTTTGGCAGATGGCCTTCTATTGCTCTGACAGCTGTGGCAAAACTTTGCGCGTCTGCGTGTCCACATTCCCGTCTTTGGGAGTCGGCATTCCCCGCGGCCTGTGTGTGTGTGTTTGTTCCTGGGAGGTGTAGGGGAGTGGTGGTGTCGCGGTTAGCGCGCTGCGCTACGAACCCGATGACCCCATTTTCAAATACTGGCCAACACCGGTGACGATTATCTGTAGCGGTCCTGGGCCTCCTCCCCAAGGTTACCTGGTCGCGGTGTGTAAACATCGCCGGTGGGAGAGACAAAGGCGGCCTGGCGTGGTGCTGGCCACCCACCGCCTAGTGCGTGCTGTGCCGGCCTTCATAGGTGCTCGCTGACAGCACTTGCCCAAACCGTCTGTTAAGGCTACACGGGGGGGGGGGAATCTTTGTCTTTGTTGCTGGGAGTTTGGTAACTTTGGCCTATGGGGGGTCAAAGTAAGAAGCAACGTGCAGTGGGTGCTGGGGTTGGGGTTACGGGGCAGGGAGGCGGGCGGGGGTTCGTGACAGCCGCCCGTCCCGTCAAAGCGGACCGGTAGAGGGGCGACACGACTCGAGATGAAACGGACACGCACGCCAACACGCGCCGCACACGTGCGCTAGGGCTGAACGATTTTGGGAAAATATCTAATTGCGATTTTTCTGACAGATATTGCCATTTGATTTGCGATAAAACAAATTTAAGTCAAGCTTCAGTTCAATATTCACTGTGTAGTAGATTTAAAACATGTGATGGAGCATTACCACGTGATGCCATCAAAATATGATCTGCTCTATATATACTAATGCAAGGATGAGAACTTAAAAGATATGAATTGCTTCCAACGTGTATTCATTAAAATGTTTTAATTGAAATAGAACAATCAAACATAGAACAATTGTTATGTTAAATAAATAAAGTTATAATAATAAAACAATTCCAATAACAAAGTAAATAGGACTTCTCAAATCGCAAAAAATCGCAGCCTTTGCGATTTGCCAATCGCACTGTTTCAAATTGCGATTTCGATTTGAAATCGATTAATCGTTCCGCCCTAACGCGGGCGCACGCGGATTTTCCCGACGCGCGCGCAACGCAAGTGCGTAGTCGATACGTGCACGCAACGTAGAGTATCACGAAAAAAAATACGATTTGTAAATCGTCTGCTGGATGATGGCCTCCTTGTGTAGTTTCCGGCCGCTGGTTTTAGCCACGGCAGGGAATTGAACTCTCGTCGTACAGGGTGCTGGTCACCGCACCCGCTGCTCCTCCTGCTACCGGGGGTCATTATTTTGGAATAAAATCATTAAATACGCTTCCATTGGTTTCGCCAAGATGACTACTTTTGCAAATGGCATGTGGCGATGCGGTACCAGCAAAGCCTGACTGCGAAATGTAAAAAACAGTTCCAGAGTTCACTTGCTTCAATTGAAGTAGTTTACGTTTATTTAACGTAATTGCATAGCATAGGGCGTACCTGCGACACGTACCTTGATTATACGACAAAGTTAATTTTTAACCTTGCTCAATTGAAAACAAAAAGACGGGTTCACGGCAAATTTGCCACCCGCGATAACAAAGCACCGTGGCCAGGAATCGAACGCGGCTTGCCGGGAAGTCATCGGTTCGGTGCTCAAATCGCCGCACATAAGCCGATCCCCCCACGCACACAAAGGCAGAGAGAGAAGCGCTTGAGTGGGCCGAGCAAGAAAAAAACTTCGTTTCTTTTCTGTTGTTTTTATTTTGGTGGTCAGGCCTAGATAAGGGACGAGTCTTAAATGACATCTGAATCGCCGGTCTCACACGCGCCACACCCATCAACTCCATCATCTCCCACCTGCCTCTCTCCTCCTCCACCCCTCACCAAAAGACAAAGATCCCCCGTATAGCCTTTAACAGATTGTTTGGGCAAATTGCTGTTGGCGAATGGCAGCACCTATGAAGGCCGGCACAGCACACGGGGGGGGGGGGTGGGTGGCCAGCACCACACCCGGCCCCTTTTGTCTCCTCAGTAGCGATGTTTTGTTTTTTTACACATCCCACCAGGTAGTCATTTAAGGCTGAGCCGACCTTGGGGAGGCCCAGGACCAATTTGGATAATCGTCACTGGCGTCGTGGTGATGGGGAGCGAGCCTCCGCCACTACCCCCAGCACAACCACACCAGCGCCAAACCCACCAACAACGCCGGTCCTCACCAAAATTCCCTTACCCGGGCAGAGGAGTGAGATTCACGTGAATTACACGCGGGCATCTGCCACAATCGACAACTCGCTCCACTGCTGGACGAGTGGCCCGGGATCTCCGCGCCAGCGGCGTAGCTTCGAGCGTGCAGCCGGTGCAACTGCACTGGATGTGGCTGCGAAGCAGAGGTCGCAAACGGGTTTTGATTCCTTACCCGTACCCGGCCGCACCAGGGTCGCAAACAGGTACCCGTACCCGGCCGTACCCATCCGGGTACGGGTAGGGTACGGGTATCGGGTGCCCGATTGCGACCTCTGGGATGAAGCCATGTTGCAGGCGCGGGTGGGTTGATTCTAGGAACTTGAATTGTGAGAAGAGACAAGACGTTGGGAAATGAGTAACAAACAGTTACTCACCAGTGACTCACGGTCTACCCGTACCCGTACCCGGCCGCACCAGGGTCGCAAACGGTTACCCGTACCCGGCCGGGTACAAATAACACCGCCCCCCATTCCACGTACGACTCGCACGGCGTGGGCAAGGCCTCATCCAGCAGTGGAGTGACCAAAGAGCTGTGCATGTTGACACAAAGACAAAGATCCCGATTTCTGATTTCCTGAACACGTGGTAATGCGCGTTTGTGTGTTAAAAATAGCCTCTCCCCCCCCCACACACACCCCTGCCTTGTAACGCAGAGCAGCGCATGAAAGGGACACATTGAGACATCTGCAAGCGATCAAAGTTAATCGCGAGCCAGAAACTAATGGCCAACGCAGGCCGGGGCCCCTGTGATGGAGTGGCAGGTGTAGCGTTTGCGGATTAACTGCATCAGGGGGGCGTGGGGGGGGCGGGGGGGGGGGGGGGCGGGTGTCAGACACACAGGTGGCTTTACAAGCGGAGACGCGTTGAACGTTAGTTCGCCACGATCTCGCCCGACACTCCGATAGACCGACAGCCCTACAGCCCAATATCCCAATAGCCTTACAGTCCAATAGCCCTACAGCCCGATATCCCTATAGCCCTACAACCCAATAGTCCTACAGACCGATGGCAGTTCGACGCAAGGCGTGCGTGCGCGCGTCTTGCGACGCGGGTGTCAGTCCGCCCCGCTGCGATGAGCGTTCTCCCCGCAAGCCGTTTGGGGCACTTGCTCTGCTCGTGCTGCTGCGTCTTGAGTTGGAGCTCGCGAGAATTTCGGTCTGCCGGTTGGATCATCAGCTTCCCCGACGAAGGGGGGGGGGGGGCGCGCTGAATCTATTGCCTCCCCCCCCCCAACCACAATATAATTTATCCTCCTGGCAAGTGTGATGGGTGGTAAGGAGAGCTATTGGGCAGACGCAGGACCGGTTCAGATAATCGACACCGGTGTTGGCCGTGAGCGGGAATCGAACTCGGGTGTCCTGGCGCGTAGTTGCAGCCACCGCTCCCCACAACGCGCGCACGCACGCACCCTGCGTTTAGCCGAGAGAAAAAAATGCCTGGGTAAGAGTTCTCAGCAAGCGACAGCGAACACCCCCCCACAGCCTATTATGTCATCTGTCCTGCTAGTTTCACACTCGGTAACGTGCGTACGCACATCGTTCACACACACACAGACGTAATAACTTCACCCTCCGGCAGAATACAAAAGCTCGGGCGAGTTGTCGCAATAGACCCCAAGTTTAGTAGCTGCATTAATCAGAGGGTGGCTTGCGTGATCTCGAGCCATTTTGACATCAATCACTCGAGGTGCCAGTGACTCATCACACGGACATTTGTTTGAAACTGGGTTTATGAACGTTGACGATAAATCAAAGCAAATAAAACAATTTTCTCGGTCTTTCTTTCCTCCCGTCTCTCTCTCTCTCACGCACGGCACGGCACTGCGCGTCACACCAGATTGTGCGGTCAACACATTTTGTTATGATTCTAATGACTATTTTCTTCGATACTGGAATGCTATAAGAGGTGACTCAATGCTCTGTCATCATGTGCACAGATGAGAGGCGTTGTTATTAAGTACGACACACGCACTCGGGCAGGCTCAAGTGGAATTCGTCTTATGTATTTTTTTTTACATTCTGCCCGTGATACACACTGTCTCTCCGGATCTTCACGTTACAATAAGTACATGAGTCACACTCTTAAACACAGCCACCCCAAACATTCTTATTGAGCTTGCCGAAGCTGCTGTTGTTATACTATTTACACGAGTCACATATAGATATATATTTTTTAATACGGCCACCAATACCGTAGTTTATCCTCTGTTGTGCGGTTATTTACATTTCGTCCGCTACCATTTACGAGCCGTCATTCCATTGCTGGGTCAGGGGGTTGACTCGGGCCCATCATCCCCCTCCACGGTGGATAAAATGAGCACCGCTTTTGTAGGGGGGGGGGGGGGGGTGGGAGTCAACGTTGGCTGTGCGGTCGATTGCCGTCGGCCAGGAAAATGCGAGGCTCGCTCTAGAGTGGGGCCCTTCTTGCTCCAGCAGTGGATGGAGCAAGGCGTTGATTTTTAGGTTTTTTCGGTAAAGTCACGTAGGTAAATAATAAAAATTAATAAAAGTTAAATAAAAATAAAATAAAAATCACGACGTTTCGGAGGCAACACAAGCTTCCGTCTTCACGGTTCCACCTGAAGACGGAAGCTTTGTATTTTATTTTTATTTTACTTTTATTAATTTAAATGTTTTACCTACGTGACTTTACCGAAAAAACCTAAGAATATGAATCCTGGCAGTCACGAAAGCTTCAAATCTAGAATTAAGGCGTTGATTGGCTACACTTTTCTGCCCTTTTATACTGAACATCTACGGGGGGAAAAAATAACTCCATAGCTCGTCGAAATCCTCCAGTCTGAATAATATAATAATTCTGATTCGTCGAAAAATAAAAAAGGATTCTGATGATGATGTCCACGCGCCAGCGATTTGCCGGATTTCACTTTGGCGTGAAACTAAACCACCAGGCCCCCGTATCCATTTGTAACGCTCGTTGTGGTAACTCGCTGACCCGCCCTCTACTGGACACCTGTGGGAAAAAAGGAGCTTCATAGCTCATCGGATTCTTACCGGGATAAAGATATATTCTGAGTCTATCCATAGGACGTTCACTGTTTCAGACATCTCATCGCTCCAGATTCTAAATCATCTTAAATTCTGATCTCGAACGAAGTGTCTCACGGTGTCCGACCGTTTGCAGTTGTACGAATCGCTCGATCTGGTGCGACCCCCTCGTTAGTTTTCACGGCGTGTTCACAAAAACGAAATTGTCAGCGGCCTAACCAGGGCTTCAATCAGGCCGGACTGTCACGAGCTAACAACAACTCAGAAATTAGGCTCTATATATTTATATTTTTCACGTCTAATCAGCGATAGCACAGCACCGAAGCGTATATACCGTCAATGGAAGGTGGGTAAATAAATTACCGATGGAAGGAGACGAACAGTAGAGGGGTGTCCGGCTAGATTTTAACCCGGAAAATATATCGTGAGAAACTTTAAGCCCCCGGGTGTAATGACGAATCGAGCCGTCGATTGAAATCGGCTCGAATAAACCCGGGGGGGGGGGGAGCTGGGTGGGGCGGGGTTCATGCGCCTTGAGCTGCAGTTTCACTTGGTGCGTGCGAGTATCACACTTGCTATTTTTTATTTTAGCAGGTAAGGCCCACTGAGCTATACAGCTCTTTTTCAATTGATAGCTCAACGAAATGGCTTTATCATCATCATCATCGTCATCAGGTGGAATTTTATAGCAGCCAAATACTCTTAAAACGCGTGATGTTTATTCCGAATGTGGAGGGAAAAACCGGAGGGATCCAGAGAAAAATCCACGCGATCACGGAGAGAGAGAGAGAGACTTGCAAACTCCAAATATACAGCAGCAGGCGTGATGGTTGGGATCGAACCCATGACCTCCTTTATACCAGGCGAGGTAGTTAACATCTCGCCACCGTGGCACCCACAGGGAGTCGGGGGGGGTGAGAGGGGGGTGCTGCGGAGGGGGGCTGCTTGTACCGAGTCTGTGGAAGGGTTGCGGTTCCTCTCGATCGATGCGCGGCGGTCCCTGGCCAGACCGTGTGGTTCCACCACTCCCCCCCTCCGTTTTATACGTTGCCGTGAAAAAAAACCACGAGAAAAATCTCGTAATAACAATGTTATATATATTTGAGGGTGCATTCAAGCTGGGAAACTGAAGAAGAAGACGAAAAAAAACCGGATGCCAGGAGTGGGTTTTTCACGAGAGGCCTTGCCCTGGTCGTAACCGGTCTTGTCACCGCCAGCAGCGTTCTCTCTCTCTCTCTTATTACGACGACGACGAGTTACGGCCGCTGTGGATCGCGCGCGCACCCGCCACGCGATGATCCCGGCTCGCGATTCTCTTTCTGATCGCCGAACGTTGAGGGCTGGGGCCCCCCCCCCCTCCTTCCGGGGGCGAACTTTCGCGGAGTAGCGCGTAGATTTTCCGCCCAAAAATGTTCGGCCGTCAGTTTTTCTGTCCTCGTTTTTCGCGGCCTCGGAATCCACCCTTTGAAGTTGACTGAAAACAAGTTACTGTCCGTTTGAAGGTTTTTTTTACCTGCGGCTGAATATTATTATAACCATGAGGACTATAAAACAATCGGAGGTCTAATAAAACGTGCGGCCCACGGGCAATTGGGTGTGCTTTGAGACTTCAAATATGCGCTTTCAAAAGAATCTCCGAAGTGCCTCTTAATTTTCACTTCCATTTAACAGAAAAATAGCATGCCTGCAGAATTCTTCACTTGTCATCTTTGGGGGTGGCGGGGGGGGAGTTATGAGCGCTGGAGAGAGATAGGTGGTCAAGGTATGCCCTCCTGCGTACGTACGCTGAACTAACTTATTTATTTCGCACCGTACGTGGTCAACCGTGCTAATCAGAGGTGCCGGGGGGGGGGAAATAAGTTGACCAAGCTGCGTGGATTCCATCTCTCGACTCGGGATAAACCCCTCGTGGCGGAAGCTTTATTTGTCCCGGATAAAGCTATGAAGCTTTTTTTCACAGATTGCCAGCAGGGGCGTTATAGAAAGTTACAGCAACAAAGAATGCAAAAAAAAACGATCGGAGCGTAAAGTATAGGAAGGATACACAAACCACTTAAACGAATTAACACAGATAAAGTATATAATTTCAAATTTTCATTCATTTGCATCGGCGTTTTGCACAACCGTACACGCAGTTTCCATCACTTTACTGGTGGATTGTTTTCAGTTTCGCTCGGCTATTTTTCTTTTGTACGGATGCTGTGCGGCAACAGCCAATGCTGTTCCATCGAGGTGGTTTCATCATGATGTTCGCGACGACGGCGACGATGGCGACGACGCATCTTTTTTTAATTTGAGTCGCTGCGTGTTCTATAGCCTTTTCTGAATGACCGAAGTCACGCGCCGGATAGCTTTTTAACTTTTCCATTTCCGCATCGGGTACCCGCTGCTGCTGCTGCTGCCGTGACTGCTGCCACAGTAGTTTGTGCAGCGGATGCGATCGAGGGTTGGTGTCGCAGAAGCTTCTTGCAGGGGATCAAAGCCTTGGCGTCTTCTGCGTCGGGTCTTGAACGCACGGGGGAGGCGTTCGATCGACACTTGGCGTCAACTCCATTCGGCTTTCCACACACGTCATCATCGGGATTGGAAGTTGCAATCGTGAGGGTTGAAGCAGTAGGGCTCTGAGAACAATGGAATCGATTCATCGATCTGTATTGATATGCTCATGATGCTAAACTAAAACATTATACATTTTATTTTTTTATTTTCAGAAGTGACCTCGCCATAAATGATAGCTCAACGAAGTGGCTGAAAAAGTAGACATTTATAGCAGCCAAATACTCTAAACTCGGTGATGTTGTTGTAAATATGGAGGGTAAAACTGGAGCACCCAGAGAAAAATCCACGTGACCACGGGGAGAACATGCAGACTCCAAATGTATAGCAGGCGTCAGGGTTGGGATTGAAGCCACGACTTCCTACATTGAATCAAGGATCGCACCACCAATTTTCTCGATCCATACACGTTGTAGGTAATCGGTCCACGCGACCACTACAGTCACTGGAGGTGATGCGTTCATCTTCATCGAAAGCTGAAAAAACCAAATATTAATTAAAACAATAATCGATTTCTGATATGGTGAATGATGTCTGAACCGGTCCCGAGGCCCTCCCCTTCACCAATGTGGTGAAGTATGGTCAAACACCCCCCTACACCCCACCCCTGTCCCCCCACACCCCTGTGACCAACCCGGTGTGGAGAGTTCCCTCGTGCAGCAGTGGATTGACAAACGGGCTGTGACTTCACTGACTGCTGTTTAGGATGGATCACGGCCTAATCTGCCGAGGGCTCCACCCTGTCTGTCCCGGACCATGCCTTATCTCCGCCTGCCGTCTTAAGATCTTTGCCGGATGCGGTGAAGCCAGTCTCGTTTTTTGGTGGCGGCGGCAGGGGGGGGGGGCGCGGCATTTGCCAGGGGGACACTTAACAAGGAGCCGCAGGCAACGCCCCCCTCTTACCTTGAATGCCGCCTACGCCTGTCTCTCAGCGAGGTGTGAATTTCACCAAATATCATTTTATTTCCCTTACCTCAGTCCACCCCTGCAGCAATGCCTGCCCGTTGACTCCACGTCACGTTTCGAAGGGAATGCCGCCTGCCGTGGTGTAAGGGTGGCGAAATGTTTACTACCTCGCCTGGTATACAGGAGGTCGTGGGTTCGAGCCTGACCCGACTTCAATTCTATCTCCGGGGGCAACAGTTGCAACAATGATGCGGCAAGTTGCTTGAATCCTCTCTGCCTCTCCGTCCACCCAGGTGCACGAATGGGTTCACCACAGTTTACTTACGTATATATGTTGAACTTCTTTCACACGGTACATAGCCAACCGTGCTAATCGGAGATGCAGTTTAGTCGAATCGGCAAAGTGGGGTAAAGTTGGGGTGATCCCGTGTTACCCTTCCCCCCGCACCTCGGTTAGCTACATACTTTCCGAAAGATGTTCAACGTGCAGACTGTGCGTACAAGATGCCTGGCCATTGTGGAAGAGTAGGCCAAAGTAATGCCCTCTAGAGGGTGCTGATCTGAAGCTGCTTTTCCAGTGGAGCTTCACCAATTAAACCAATTAAACTGTTTGAACAAATATTTTTTCAGTTTTTCGCTCAGTCAATAAACATAGATTGTGCATTAAGTAGATCAATAACCGAATATAATGGGAGTTTTTTTTTTTTTACGTGGACAAATGGATTTTAACGGTATTAAAAACATAAAAGAAATCAAATCTGTCCCTGAATCTCACCAAACCATCGGATTGCCGGGTAAGGACAGGATTCGGGTGAATTGTCGTAATCATCGTGGTGGAGGTAGTGGTAATAATATAAAGTTTAGTTGAAGCAAAAGTGCATCACTGCCTGCCCAGTGGCCTTGGGCCCACGTCGCCCTGGTCGTGTTTCGTCAGCAGGGTGTAGCCCACCGAAAAGATTGCCGCCGGGCCCCGGTGATATTACGGGCGGGAAAATATCACAAACTCGGTGGGAGTGCGAGTGTAAAGAGAGGAAAAAAAAAACAACCCAGGCCCATTAAAGCGTCGAAGAGCAAAGGTTAATATGTCAATGATGTTGTCTTGTCCCGGATATTTAGTGTAGATTTAATATTTGGGGCGAGGCAGTTGGGGCTGCGAAGCCGTGTGCCACCTCTGTTAAAGTTCCAGGCGCCAGGTAACATACGCACGTGTCTGCGTGTTTACGGGCGTCATACGTGCGCACGTGCATCTGTATGTGCCTGGGCACGGCGTATATCTGGGAGGGTGTGCGTGCGGTATCTTGCCTATGTTAATCGTGTGTAAATGCGAGTGTGCGTGAGCACATTTTTCTCAAATCATAGGCGCTCGCGAACAGCACTTGGCCCCAATAGTCTGTTCAGGATGTACGGGGGGGGGGGGGGGGTGATTGTTGTCTTTGTGTGCGCCGCACCGGGCCGGCTAAAACGCAGCACGTTGGCACGGTGGGGCAGCGCAGGTGGTGCATCTGCCCGCGGTCGTCTCGGTCAACCCATGGCACCTGGGTCTGTTCCGTGAACACCTGCCACTGAAACCCTGGACACTTGACGTTGGCCTCAGAGAAGCAGGCGTCGAGATGATTTGGCTGCCGTAAATTTCCACGCGATGACGATAAGCCACTTGGTAGGAGCTGTCATTTGTGATGACCGGGTCGCTTCTGAACAGGAAGCCAATAGATCGGTGGGCTTTACCTGGTAAAATAAAATGTTTAGTTGTAACTTCCTGACCCGCCCAGACTGGTCACCTGTGAAGAAGCGCTTGGCAGCTCGTCGGATTCCTCCTGTATAAATGAAGAATTCGGATTCCGGTCCGGTATGGCACAAGCGCCGTGGTGACATCACCGGCACTTAGTGGCGAACGGCGGCTCTTGTTGTTTCAGCCGAATGTGGTTGGTGGTTGGTGGTGGTGGTGGTGGTAGTGTGTGTGCACGCGCGTGTGTCTGTTTATACGCGTCGTGTGCACGTGCGGTCCGTAAAGCGTCACAGTCGTAGACATGAGTCCCGGGCGCTTTCTACGACGATTTCGCGAGCCACCTGTTTGGTGGGGGTGGTGGTGGTGGGTGGTGGTGGGTGGTGGTGGGGGGGGAGCAGGAAGCATGGACACATTCTGCATGAAAGGCATTAAAAAGACACACACACATGCACGCACACGCGCGCGAGCGCGTTACACAAAAAAAAACCTTGGGACTAAAAAAAAACCCGAGGCGCACAAAATGGAAGTGTCACACGGTGCGCGTCCGATGAAAGCTCCGCAACGCCCGTTTCGTTACCCGAGTGGAGAGGTGACTGCCTTTGTCACCCGACACCCATTTAGACCCACACTGACCCACCACCACCACCACCCTCCTCCCTCCCGCGCCCATTTATTCAGATGCTGCTTAATGTTTGCCAGCAGGTGCTCCCTGGTATGTGTACACATTTTTTTCTCTTTTTTCGGATGGGGGGGTGGGTGGGGGGAGAACGCGCGATCTAAATCGGCCCTGCCAGGCAGCGCACAGGGATATCGTGATGGGCCCATTATGGCCTAACCCCCTGAGTTTGTTGATGGGTTCACATGCATGGCAATAGGATGAACCTGTTACCCTTGGGGTGGAAAGTGGTGGGGGGGGGGGGGTATTGTCCTGGGCAGCTGTTCCACCCAGGGTAAGATCAATGCAGGGGATTTTAAGGGGCTGCACACAGCCCAAGGGCCTAGCGTATTTAGGGGCCCCGCTAATAAATAATTAAATGTGATCTGCCGCTTTTATAATTGTTGAAATGCAATTCTGTCGGACTACAATGGAGCCTATGGGGTAATGTGGTAATTCAAGCCATTGCATCACTCTGTATATTATTACGACCGGCGATGTTTATGTAATTTTGCTCGTTTTCACTTTCATCTTCCCGCGGCCTGCCGCCACAGTCGTGTGTTTGTCGAGTGGCATCGGGCGCAGTAATGATGATGTGGCCACCAGTGGATAGAGCACGGTTCATGATGATGTGGCCAGCAGTGGGTGGACATATGTTGAACCTCTTTCGCACCGTGCTCATCGAAGGTGGAGGGAAATGACAACGAGCTGAATAAGAAAAGCAGTTGTAAAGACACGAGCTTTCATCCTAGATTTTAAAAGTGCATAGCTCCAGTGGCTTCCTAGAATGCTGTGAAAATTACGCGCATTATCTTTTCATTCATGGATGTGTGTTGATAGGTGCTCGCTAACGGCGCTTGCCACAAAAGTCTGTTAAGGCTACACGGGGGAATATTTGTAATTGGCACGTGGTGATACGGCCCAGGTCTATAGCTCTGACAAGGCCCTCCTCCCTAAGGATGTGGCTCTTCCAGGAGCCAACAGACCACAAGGTTTGCTACGTACAGGTACGTGCGTACGTACAGGTACATGCGTACGTACAGACCGAGGGATGCCACGTGGTCCGTGTCTCACTGCAGTCACCGCAGATTCAGCCGTACGACTCGATTCATGAGTTTCGCATTGGAAATACTCGAACCGAAATAACTAATGTGAATGACAATGGCGTCTGGCTTGGTTGGTGGCAGATCGCGGCTAGGAGATGTTAACTACCTCGCCTGGTACGCAGGAGGTCGTGGGTTCCATCCCGACCCTGACGCCTGCTGTATATTTGGAGTTTGCGTGTTCTCCCCGTGGTTGTGTGGATTTTCTCTCTGGGTCCTCTGGTTTTTCCCCTCCACATTTAAAATCAACATCGCGCGTTCAGAGCATTCTGCTGCCACGTGACAAGCCACTTCGTTGGGCTATCACTTGTGGCCAGGTCGCTTATGAAAATGAGTTACATAGCTCAGTGGACCTTTACCTGGTAAAATAAAAAATAGTTTAGTAGTTTCATTAAAAAAAAATGCGTGATTCTGCCAAAGTGGTGTTGTTATTAGCGGCGAACTGAATGTATTTTTACTCTGGGGATCGCTGGTTCAATTCAATCTCCTTCAGCGCAGCAGTTGAGTGCAAGTTTCTTAAATTCTTAAATCCTCAACCCCCCCCTCCAACCTCCCTCCACCACCTCTGTCCACCCAGCAACACTGGCAGGTCGCGTGTGGGATACTCTCGCCCCTTACAAGGCGTCTCTTCCCCCGCGGAGGAAGAGTGGGACAATTATCCCTCCCGGCGTGGAGGAAGAGTAGATCAGGAATATAGCCGCGATTCTACGAGGGACTTGGGCTCCCCGTAGAGCTGCTCCGAGTGGAGGACTGTAAGGCCAGCGCAGTGTTGCGAGCGAGCAATTGCGGACCTTTGCGTGCAGCGTAATCAAGGAACCTGCGATGGTGTCTCCCATGGCCGGGGCTGAAGATTTCAAGAAAGCAAATTTTTGTTGTTGTTGTTGCAGCTCTTTAAACGCCGGGGCACGGGAAGTTGCACCGCTTGCACTACCGCGTGGCACTTTTGTAAAACCAAAAAGAAGGAAATAATATTTTTCGCATGCAGCGTAATGCTGGCGGCCGGTTTCTTCACATGCAAATCCAGAGGTCATCGCACAGCCTTCACCCCCCACCCCACCCCCGCCTTTAGCCCGGTCGACTTCCTCAATTTTTTCAGCGTGCGTTTTGTTGCTGTTGTACATTGCAGCGTCTATTCTCGTCGTCGTCGTCGTCGCGTGCGTTTTTATTCATCGTTTTATTGCGAGGCCGCGCTTCCATCTCCTGTGGCGACGCCAACGCCGATAAACCGCGGCGGCTGCTCAGCGTGGCCAACGCAGGGCGCCACGGTGGCTAGGAGATGTTTACTACCTCGCCTGGCATGCAGGAGGTCGTGGGCTCGATCCCGACACTGACGCCTGTATGTTTGTATTTTAGGTTCTTTCGTTAAAGTCACGTAGAAGGAAGAGAAATAATAAAATAATAAAATAAAACATAATAAAATACAATTCTCACGACGTTTCGGCCACAACGCAAGCAGCCGTCCTCAGGTGAAGAACAGGTCTTGTCGGATGAATCCCTGCAGTCACGAAAGCTTTAAATCGAAATGTATGTTTGTAGTTTGCGTGTTCTCCCCGTGGTCGCGTGGATTTTTCTGCGGGTCCTCCCTGGTTTTGCCCTTCACATACAGAATCGACGTCGGTGCGTTTAGACTCTCTGGCCGCTGTACATTTCCACGTGATGATAATCCACTGTGGAGCTATCATTTGTGATGGCCGGGGTCGCTTCTGAAAAAAGAGCCCTTTGTAGCTCAGTGGGCCTTACCTGGTAAAATAAAAAGTCTAGCATCCTAGTAACATCACCACCCCCCCCCCACACACACCCAACTGCCACACGACAGCAGACCGTGACGGTCAAAAAACACAACAGTGCCTTCTGCTGTGCGAACGGCACGAGCAGGCTAAATGTAGCCAACGATTAGACGAACAATTTGTACTTTTGAGGAACGGCGAAGAAGCCACCGCTGGTCTGACGAGTTCCTGAGGCCCCCCCCCCCTCCCCCCGTGGGATGGAATCGCCGTGACGAGCCCGGAGCAAAGTAAGCAGGGGCCCCCTTGCGGGAGCCGGTACTTCTGTCGTCCGCCCGCACAGAGCGAACGGGCAGCTCAGCAACTGACGGTCAGTGAGGAGCCCCGATTCAAGGCAGGGCGGCCAGGGGCAGTTGAGTGGCGGACGTGTTACACACCGCACCAGGTGTTCATTCGAGGCCGAGTTGACCTAAGGGGAGGCTCAGGACTGCTACAGATAATCGTCGCTGGGTGTTGGCGGCGAGCGGGGAATCGAACTCGGGTCGCCAGGTCCGTAGCGTTGCTCGTTAACAGCTCACGCGACCGCCACTAAGTGGCGGTGACGTCACCACGGCGCTTGTGCCAGGCTATGTGCACGTTAAGGCCTTAAAAGTGGACACGCACACGCAAAGACGCCCCTCTCTTTTAATTACGAATTATGTTTTAATAAATCACCGTTCCGAGTCGCACAAAAACGCAGAGAAGACCCTCGAAGGATGTTTGGCAAAGACCGATGATGTCGCTCTGCTGGGATCATTCACCGATGCGACACGCAGCCAACGCTCCAATAGGGAGGACCCGCAATTGATTCGGCATCGCGATGCCTGAAGCACGGTTGAGATATAAAAGCAGGGGAGGAGGAAAAAAATCAAAACAAGGCCATCGATTCATTTGAAAAATCTGTCTTCAGGGGTCATGGGATCAATAGCCGCGATCATGTGATCGCAATTGACCAGCCGTGCGGTCAGCTGTCCTTGGAATAATTAAATCCCTTGAAAGCCTTGCGTCCAAAAATCACGGCAAAGAAAAAATATGTTTTATTTTAAAGCCGAGCAGACGGCGTTGTATCTCGCTACACACGCCTGACATGTTTATGCCGTGTGTATCGTACGCGCGCGTGTGTGTGTGTGTGTGCGTGGCTTTACATCTTGGACACACGTTTGCAAATGAGATATTCCATCTGTGGAGGGATTATCCAGCTCAAAATGTGTTTGCATTAAAAGCAACGGGAGGGGAGGGCGGGGGCTTTCTGTTTCCTCTAGTGAGCAGCAGCAGCAGCAAAGCCAAGTGGCAGCCAAATGTGAGGATTGGGAGTGCAGGGAGGCATGGGCAGTGTCTGCAGTTGGTGGTGTTGGTGGGTAGGTGGTCGTGAGTGAGGGGGCAGGGAGTTGTCTTGTGAGCGGGGTTTGCGTGGTGGGGTGGAGGCTGGACAGGGGGGTGGTGGAGTGGGGGCTGGACAGGGGGTGGAATAGAATGAAGAGGGGAAGAGATCTGCTAAGTGAGTTTAAAAAAAAAGATGCGACGCCGCTCATCGATAACGCCGTGGCCTTTAAAGGAAAAAAAACATTATATAATGGGCGATGTTTCGGGCATTGGCCCTTCTTTATAAATAGAGAGGGCAGAGAGATAGTGTGGGATAATAAGAATAAAAAGGGGAGATGGAGTGGAGGATAAGAGATGGAGACTGCACTTTACACCGTCAGGCCCTGATGAGAGTGACATTTAAGAATAACGTGTTTTCTGATTTGGGGTGGCTAGGAGGGAAGTAAGTTCACGATTTTGTTGTTGTAGTTGTTTCCCTTCGAGCTGTAAGAAAGGAGATGTACTGCGACGCAGGGAGGGTTGCGTGTGTGCGTGTGTGTGCACGTGCGTGCGTTCGTTTGTGCGTGTGTGTGTGTGTGCTGCGTGAATTTAGTGTTGCGTGATTAGCGGCTGATGTGGCCAAGCTGCTGCTCAGAACCTCCTCTCTATTCTCGGCCCGGGTTGGTCAAAAACCGCAACCCACTCTGCTGCCCACCCACTCACCCATCCACCCGCTCACCCACCCATTCAGCCATCCACCCGCTCACCCACCCGCTCACCCGCCCACCCACTCACCCACCCACCCACTCACCCATCCACCCGCTCACCCACCCACCCACCCACTCACCCACCCACTCACCCACCCACCCACTCGCCCACCCACCCACTCACCCACCCACCCACCCACTCACCCACTCACCCACCCATCCACTCACCCACCCACTCACCCACCCACCCACTCACCCAGCCACCGTGCGTGCGAGCCCATGTGCGTACACACGCGTGTGTGTGTGTGCGTGCTCATGTGCGTGAGCGCGCATTTGATGTTAAATTCTGCCGTGAAACCCAAGCCGCTAATATAACAAAGCAAACTCTCCCCGTATTCTCTCTCTCACGTGTTGTGTCATTGCACCAACACGTGACGCAGCCTAAGACGATGAGTAACAGCAGCCTGTAAAAATGATAATTATCATCTTGGTAAATTTCTAGACGGTCGGCTGGTCAGTATGGACGGGTTGCGTTATTATGAGTTGAGTCACCCTTCCCTCTGATATATATTTATATGGGTGACTTTATAGCCCATTGAGTAATGTGCTGCTCATTAAGCCATTTTATATATATATTCCTATACTTTACATCCGTTCCATCAGCTGGCGAGTCATTTATTCAGGAATTCACACAGGATGTGTGCCGCCTGATCTAAAGTGGATGTTTAAGATCCGCGCATTATGAATGAGTCTCTGGGTACGTTCTTCCCTGGTGAATAAAAACTAAACTATTTTATTTTAGCAGGTAAGGCCTGCTGAACTATTGCAGAAGTGACTAGGCCATCACAAATGTTTGCGCGACGAAGTGGGCTCATCATCATCATCGCGTGGAAATTAATCGCAGCCAAATACTCTTAAACGCAATGTTTCTAACTGTGGCGGGAAAAACTGGAAGACCCGGAGGACAATCCATGCTGCCACGGGGAAGAGAGAGAGATAAATGATTTCGTGTCGAGTTTGTTTTAGTTGTGTGTGGACTTGTGCACCACTGCCGATGCGATGGAGCATCACCAAATTCCCAGTCGTGTACCGCTGTTATGAAATATGAAGAAAAAAAATCCAATAAAGTGTGGGCCGAGTTTTTCAAGTCCCGTCCTCAAAGCTCTCGGAGCATTTCTAGATTTGAAGCTTTCGCGACTGCAAGGATTCATACTCTACGTTTTTTTTTCGGTAAAGTCATGTAGGTAAAAAATTAAATAATAACAATAATAGAAATAACATAATAAATCACGACGTTTCGGAGGCAACACAAGTCTCCGTCATCAGGTGGGACCGTCACAGCTAAATTTACTGTATCAAGTGAGGTACTCAGTTCCCAATGGCAATCAACACCTACACCCTCGCCCGCCCCGTGCATCATGCAACGATCGCACAATAATAGCGATATGGAACGCGGTAATGGCATATAATGAAATAAGCGAACAGCCCTTGTTAATTGAGAACCTTAACCGGGCGCTGGCTGCCCCCTGACCTCTAACCCCAGAAGTTGTGACCCCCGTGATCATTAATCATGATCTGTCAAGCTGCGCTCATTCATCACTCGGCTGACAGACCGCTCCAAACACTAGGCCTCGGCGACGGGCAGCATCTCACCCACCCGTCCTGGCCGACTCTCTTCCGCCCCCCCCCCCCTCTGATCACTCTGCCCCCCCCCCCTCCCGCCTACAAACTCCCCATCCCGTCCCCCACCTCAATCCTAACCCAGGCCTTCTCATGCACACAAGCACTTCCCACTCTCCTTCTAACAGCCACGCTCCTCCCGGCCTTCATTTGTTTTCTTTCTTCGCCCGAAACGTGGCTACTGATTTGAACGGTGGGTACGGGGGGTGGGTGGGTGGGGGGTGCCTTGCTTGGCTGTGTCTGTCCTGTCTTGTCTATCGGGAGGTTTATTTGGGAGCCGTACAAAACAGGCACACATTGGGAAATTACACACGTGCCCGCGAATGTTGAGAGGAGGGCGGGGTGGTGGGGTTGGGTGGTGGTACTGCCACGGCTCAACGGTCGGCAGCGCCGCCGCTGGACTTTGCAATCCAGAGGTCGCGCCGTTTCCACTCCACTCTCCCCGGGCACACCGGTTGAAGCAGCCGAGTTTCTCGAATGTTCACCCAGCAGCAGCATGAATGTGTGCGCGGCTCAATTAGAACCTGGGGGGGGAAAGCGTGGGTTCTATAACGTCTGCACGGCGTGGAGCAGTAGGCCGAAATACGCTCTCGAAGCAGCGCTCCTGCCAACAGATGAAACAATTTCAGGGGCCTGCAACCTTTTAGCTTCGTTTCGAATGTTGAGATACGGCGCCTGCTAGTTCATCGCCGACTAATCGGCTGCGTCGGGTGGTGGCGGATTTATCGGCATATTTATATTTTAGCGATCTAACTATCCCCCCCCCCACACACACTCCCACGCCTTTATTATGGATAAGACCTCTCCGTTTGCTGACCCCGCTGCCCCCGTTGGGGTCTCGTGCTGCTGCTGCTGACTCTGCCACCGCTCCCCATCCTCCACTCCTTTTCATTCTCAAGTGCGTCTCGATTTTATTCTCCGCGCTCTCCTTGGGTTTGTTTCCTTTGCGACTCCTTTCTTCGGTGCCATTAAAAGCCCCCCCGTGGGAGCACAACGCCACTTTTTTTTGTTATTGGGTTTTTTTGTTTTTGCGCCCATCCGCCACCCACCCCTCACCCCCACCGCACCGCCCTGCCCCACCACCCAGGGGATCGGTGACTTGAGGCCGAATTCCAGCGAACCGTGACCCCCACACCGGGTTTGGTGGTCGAGTTTTTGTGCGGATCGAACCGCTGCGTCGGTTCGTCGCCCTTTCGCCGAAGTCTCGGTGAGACCCGAGCCGTCTCGCCCAGCCGGGGCGGCCTTTCTTGGTCGTCTTCGATTATTTGCCTGCGGGCTGTAAGTTTCCACGCGATGACGATGGGCCGCTCCGTTTGAGCGATCGTTTGTGATGGCCCGTGTCGCTTCTGACAAAACGAAGCCAATAACTCGGTGGGCTTTACTTGGTAAAATTAATTTTAAAAAGTTTAACAGTATTTGGCGTTGAATTTTGATTTAAAGCTTTCGTGACTGCAGGGATTCATGTTCTTGGTTCTTTCGGTAAAGTCACGTAGAAGGGAAACAATAAAATAAAATAAAATGTCTTATTATTTAACATTTTTTTTTATTTTATTGTTTCCCTTCTACGTGACTTTACCGAAAGAACCAAGAATATGAATCCCTGCAGTAAAAAAAAAGTTTTATTTTTTTTATTTTATTTTATTGTTTCCCTTCTACGTGACTTTACCGAAAGAACCAAGAATATGAATCCCTGCAGTAAAAAAAAAAGTTTATTTATTTTATTATTTCCCTTCTACGTCACTTTACCGAAACAATCAAGAATATGAATCCCTGCAGTCACAAAAGCTTTACATATAGTAGTTAGCGTGTTTGAGATATTATTACGATGCATTTTTTTTAAGTTATGGGTATGACGATTCATCAATTGACTGCCCTCTTCCTCCTTCCCCCCCTTCCTTCCCCCATTTCAATGCTTCAATTAGGAAATTTTAATTCGCGTCGAGGTCTCTAGTGGCTGGAAGGGTCACTTAAGACCGGACGCGCGTTCGGAGGACGTCTTTTAGTTTCCGGAGTATCTTATTATCCGGAGAATTTGCTTGGACACAATGTGTACAAATCGGAGATTATCCACACTCGTGCAGGCGGGTACGCTGCACGTATCGACACAATCGGTACGGATCGCACAACCGATGCACCGTTTCAAACCAAAATAACAAGGCACTTGGTGGAATTAACGAACGATTAACTTTATAGCTCTTTTTCAGAAGAGACTCGGCCCCAAATGATAGTTCAACGAAGTGGCTTATCACGTCCAATACTCTAAACGCGTGATGTTGATTCTACATGTAGAGGTAAAAAACAGAGGACCAGGAGAAAAATCCACGCGACCACGGGGAGAGAGAGAGACGCAAACTCTACATTTATAGCAGCGGGCGTCAGGGTCGGGATCGAAACCCACGACCTCCCGCACACCAGGCGAGGTAGTTAACATCTCCTAGCCACCATGATGATGAGAGAGAGACACGCAAACTCCACATTTACAGCAGGCGGCGTCAGGGTCGGGATCGAAACCCACGATCTCCTGTAGACCAGGCGAGGTAGTTAACATCTCCTAGCCACCGTGGCGCCCCGACGGAATAAAACGATGGACGATGACGACGACGACGACCACAACAACACTAACGAAATGTTGCCCCACCCCACCCACCCCACCCTTTCTAACACGTGCCACGTGGCGTGAAATCTCGCCCTCACGTCAAGCAAGCCGAGCCCTCGAGATGCAGAAGTGCACGCGCGCGTACGTACACAGAGATTGTTTATAAAGTTGTAAAAAGTCAATCTTGAGGACCGACTGGGGGATAGGGCGAACGACTACTTTGTGCGTGGGGCCCAAGCAGAGGGGTACGATGGAGGCTGCCGTCCCAAGCATTGTTGCACGACCTTTTTTTGCTCGTTTAAAAACAATACGTGCAGTCGGCCAAGCCTTTGTAATATTTATTTGACCAGATGGAAAGAGAAGTTTTACGAGGAAGCGATGTTAACAAGCCACTTAATCTAGGGGGTTTTTTTGGAGTTGATTTTTTTTAACAAAACGAAGTCATAATTTTTTTTTGCCGTGGGTTCCTTCACGCGTTGAGCACACAGACCGAAAGGTTTGTTTAAAACTTTTATTGAATGGCGTGATACATAATCAGGAATCCTTCGGTCAGTATTGTTCAATCGTTTTCAAGTTCCCTTCGTTTTGCATTATGCTTCGTATTTATTCATTTTAAAATTAGAAATTAAAATTTCACATCCTCGGCAGAGGAATCGTATCGTTCACTGTCGCGCCATTTCTGTTACCCTATCCGTCACAGTACCAAACTTCCTTTTAGAGCTCGTATTTTATGCCCGTTTAATTACAATCATGGCAGTACATTTTTTTCTTTCGAGGATAACCTCACGGCGTCTCAAGATTCATTCGTCAGGAGGATGGTAGCGCTGCTGCATGTCGCACTCTTTTGGGCAAAAAGCCGGGCGAGAAAACTCGAAAACTCACCACGCTTACTTGAGGTGGGGGTGGCAGGGGGCACTCAGCACTGCCATCTCCTGGCCACACCTCCCTAGCAGCCCCACGACCTACAACACCTGGCAAGCCCTAGTGCTGGCTCGTCTGCCCCTTTGCGCTTCACCGTGTGTTCCTTACGATTTATATCTTATCTCTTGTATTGTTTCAGCGCACTTAAGCGGTACATTTTTTTCTTGCGAACGTGCATAAATATACATCAAAGGCCTCTTTCTCACCTGCTTATCGGAATGTCGCCCCGACTGATTCGGAGAAATCTTACGTTAGTTTCGGACTTAAAAAGTAAATCAATGGTGGCTGTGATCCAAAATGATTTCCACTCTAATTGTAGGCGAACCAACCAATACTCTTGAGCCGTGAATAGTTACATGCTCTGGCTGATGGAAATTGTTCGGCTTTCCCACTTACAACCTAGAGGCGCAATGACGCGTTGACTCGTCGATTCATGCCGACTCTGAAACTCGTGCTAAAGATTCCGATGTTTGTAGTTTGTGACGGGAGTTCACGCCATCCTTGCCAACATTCACCACGGTGTAAACAAAACAAACGAGAGGATAAATCGGTACCCCATAGTTTTCTACAAAGCAGCATGAAACATCTTTGTTAAGTAGCTTTTAGTATGTGGTATGTATGACCAGGGATATTATGTGCAATGCATTCGTGTTTTATTTAACGTGCATTTAAGTCATCGTTAGCCGGGGGTGGAACATTTTTGATTGCGACTTGTGACACAGCTCAAGCGAAAGATCCGAACACAGCGCACGACTAATTTGTGAATCTATCCCCACAAGTTTAGCGTCACTTTCCCAGATCTCTGTCCGCCAAAGGGTTCATTGCAGAGCCAGGAAAGCACAAAGTTTGATTCTGGTGGTAAAAAGGTTTTTTGTTTGAACAAAAAAAACCTGAGCGAGTAAGGCCCATTTATTCGATAGGAAGGAACAATCTTATTTTGATAGCTTTAACCCAACGCTATCTACCCTTTGACCTCTGACCCGCGACCTCTCACGGCTGTATTGGAACTGACACGTAGACTTGTGGGCGGTGTTGGGGTCCTGTGTCATGTGCACGCTCCGTTTAGATTCGTCGGGTAATTCAAGCCGACCCCGTACGGCTGGCTACTCCATTTATTACCGTATTCCCTGTATCGTGAGATGCTCCGGAAAGTAGAACGCATCCCCCAAACTCGCGCCCGGTGTCAATAAAAGTTCGACTAATCTGGCCTCACAAAAGAAAGCGTGACCCACACACACAATCACAAACAAAAATTCCCCCTTTTAGCCTTCACAGACTTTTGAGCTAATTAACCGCTGTTGGCGAGTAGCACCTAATGAAGGCCGGCACGGCGCACGAGGGGGTGGGTGAACAGCACCACGCCCCGACCACCTTTGTCTCTCCCAGAGGCGATGTTTTACACACCGTACCAGGTACTCATTTGAGGTCGAGTCGACCTAGGGGAGGCCCAACACCGGTTTAGATAATCGTCACCGGTGTTGGTGGCCGTGAGCGGGAATCGAATTCGGGTCGCCGGGTTTAAAACGCAGCGTGCTAACCGCTGCACCACCGCTCCCCACATCAGGTACACACAGATGCACAAACACCAAACTATCAGATGCACGCACACCCTCAACTTTTACTTTGAAAGGGGGGCGGGGGGGGTGGTGGGTAATAAACGCGTCTTAATCCCGAGAATACGGTAGATCTGTTACGTATTTTCTCCACCCTTCGTTAATCGATCGCGTTAGGGTCAAACCTCGTGTGTTGTTTGCGCGGCGAGGCCTAGAGCCTCACCTTGTGAGCGGTCAAACAATGGCCCATTCTTGGTGGAGGGTTTCGGGGCTTGGGCGTGCAATTGAGCTGTTCGCGAAATGCATTTCCACGCGAGCGTTGCAGGCTCATCGCTGCCGTGACCGATCTGAGCATAGCCACGTATCGAGAGCATCATGCTAATACGCTTAAACACAAACAAAAACAAAGATTCCTCCTCTCCCCGTATAGCCTCAACAGACTATTGGGGCAAGTGCTGTTAGCGAGTAGCACCCTATGAAGGCCGGCACGGCACACCAGAGGGTGGGTGGCCAACACCACGCCCCGGCTGCCTTTGTCTCCCCAGTGGCGATGTTTACTACACACCGCACCAGGTACTCATTTGAGGCTGGGTCAACCTAGGGGAGGACCAGGACCGGTTCAAATAATCGTCACTGATGTTGGCCGTGAGCGGGAATGGAACCCGGGTCGCCAGGTTCATAGCGCAGCGCGCTACCGCTAGACCACCGCTCCCCGCTTACACAATACATAAATACACAGACGTACAGCTCATTGTCGATCGACTGCTGGATGAAGGCATCTCCGCACCACGTCAGTCCTGGGGGGGTTGTCTGGCCATACTTCACCGCGTTGGCCCGGTGCCGGTTGATGAAAGTTAGGGAGGGGAGCGGGTCGGTCGCCACTGATGTCAGCCATGGCCAGGAATCAAACTCGGCCCCGCCGGGGTTCGGAGCATTCGTGGCACGGCGCGCACCGCCCACTGCACCGCGGCCGCCGCCGCCGCCCCGCAACCGTAGCACGTCGACAGAGAAACTCAGAGGTGCGCCGATGGGTCATTGTAACCTCGTTGGCGTCTGACTTGAACTAAGCAAGCAACCGCATTTGATACGGAGTGGGTGGGGGGTCAGTTGATTTAATCATTATTTTCCCAGCGGTGCTTTTGCAAAAAAAAAACGGCGGTTACCCGGACCGAGATTTCACTCCCCCGCCCCCCCCCCCCCCCCGCTTACGAACGAGGACCCCCGTTTGACCTCGGACGGTGTTGGCCCAAAGATCTCAAGCGGCGAGACCTGGCGAACGGCACGGTGGGAATTCGGGCGGGCCAACGGCCGTCGGGAGGTCTTGACGAGCCACCTCGGATGGCACCGTGAAATCATTTCGGGGTTGTCGCTTTCGCTCTATGCATTTAGGTTTATGAGACGGGGCGGGGAGGGGTGGGGGGGCGGATTTATCCCTTACCGCCCCCCCCCCATCTCACGCCGGTCTCACGGGAGATTTTATCACCGTTACGTGAACGCCGTATGAATTCCCGTCGCATATTTACCGACTATAAACACGCATTTGTTTAATTGTTTTAATAGGGTACATGGCCCAATTGCCCAAGCGATTATTATTTGCACGCATTCCATTCTTTTTCGGTTCCCCTCTTTCATGTGCGTTCATGCGCGCGCTCGGGCTTGCCAGCTTTGCTATAGTTTGAGATTTCGCTTTTTTTGTATCAATCTAGTTCGTGTTATGCATGTACGCGCGCGCGCGCGTGTGTGTCCGTACGTAGCCAACCGCGCTAATCGGAAGTGCGGGAGGAAGGACAACAAACTAATCACGAAAATCAGTTCGAGAGAAATACGTTTCCAATCAGTGGGTTCAGTTTTCATTGAAATGGGTTCAGGACCGCTCCCAAATGTCCCGAGCCCTCCGTGTCATCGGGTTGTGGAGTTTTTCCCCCGATTTGTTTTTGAGACTTGGTTTACAATCGTCGAGGTTTGAGACTTGGAGCGTTTGTTCGGGTCCAGGCGCAAGGTCCTTCCGTTGTTTCCTCTGTCTCGTGACGGTCTCTCCGTCTCCCTCTCCGTTAAATAAATGCTCCCAAACCAGAGGTCGCAACCGGGTACCCGATACCCGTACCCTACCCAATACCCAGCTACCCGTACCCGGCCGGGTACGGGTAGGCCGTGAGTCACTGGTGAGTAGCCGTTTGTCACTCATTTCGGGTAGGGTACGGGTAGGGAACGGGTACCCGTACCCGGCCGGGTACAGGTACGGGTACCCATTTGCGACCCTGGTGCGGCCGGGTACGGGTACGGGTAAGGAATCAAAACCCGTTTGCGACATCTGTCCCAAACGCTCCCTGAAGCAGTGCGTCGTGCTCCTCTCGGCTCCAGTCGCTGCCAAACCCGGGGAACGACGCCGGTCCACGGTTGGTCCGCGTCCACCGATTTTGACTTCCGTTTATTGAGGACCCCGGGGTTCAAATGCCAGAGATTTTGTTGTCACCCACCTCGACCACTACCACCACCACCTCGACCACCACCTCCACCACCCACCCACCACCACCTCCACCACCCATCATTACCACCACCACCTCCACCACCCAACGACCCACCCACCCACCACCTCCACCGCTACCACCACCTCCACCACCACCCACCCACCACCTCCACCACCTCTACCACCTCCACCACCCACCCACCCACCTCCCCCCACCCACCCACCCCCACCACCCACCACCTCCACCACCCACCCACCCACCACCACCCACCCACCCACCACCACCCACCCACCCACCCACCACCACCACCTCCCCTTCCAGTGGATTCGACCACACGCCCCCGGCTCTCCCCGCGGGACTCTCAAATTGGCATTTTATTAGACGGTGGGGGTCTTGACAGGATAATCGAAGGGGGGGGGGTGTGGGTTGGGTGGGGGGTGGGAGAGGTCACGTCGTCTCCCAGAGCTGTCGCGAGCCTGCGGACCGGTTGGTGAAGCCTTGGGGCCATGACTGAAGCAAAGGCTTGGGGGTCCCAAGCAGCTGAAGGGTGCCCCCCCCCCCACTCCGCACCACCCCCCCCACTCCGCACCACCATCTAGATATGTCGTGGGTATCTCTTGGACATTTCAGAATCAACTTTATTTTTTATCTCGGTGGAATTCGATCGAGTTACGAGGCTCCCTTCACCCCCCACCCACCCCCCGCAAACGTTCAGCGCAGACATCTAAACACTTTGGGGGGGGGGGTAGGGGGGCTCTTAGCGACATCTTGCCGATGTATCTGAACCCTCGCCGCGAACTCCTCCTTGCCGCGAACTCGCACAACTGCAATCGCGTCCCTAGAACGAGAGTCGTCCCGTGCACCTGTTGTCACCGTTGTTTTTGTTTTTATTTTTCCTCCCGCGGTTATTGGCGATGGTTGCGTGCGTGCGCGTGCGCGTGCTCGCGCGTGCGCGTGTGTGTCCTCGTGAACGGGAAGCTCTCGTTTTGATGAAAGTGGAGTGGACGGTTTTACTCTTCCACACCTCGCGCACGGTCCTCCCGAGTGGCTCTCTCCGACTCTCCTCTCCCTGCCTCCTCCCTGCCTCTCCCAGCCTCTCCTCCTCCCTGCCATTTCCGGCGTGACCAGCACGGCGTCCGAACTCCCCCATCGCCGCCTCTGCCACTGCCGACATTCTGGCGTGCCGCACCAGGGCGCTCGTTTTTCAGGTGCCGCGTTGACCTCGGTGGCAATGCGAACCCGTGCACCAGGGCGGCTGGGTTCGATTCCCGTTCGGGGTCATTTAATTGACATCAACATTACTGACCGACCATTGTGTGTACTTTACCCACCAGAAGAAGAATAAGAACACGAAAAAACCGCCCACCAGTAACACGTAACATTTTATATTCATGTCCAGGTGACGGCACGGTGGGGTTAGTGTGTTGTCTCTGTGAGGCCCGGCGGCCTGAGTTAGATTCACCAGCCTCGGGCTGCCAACATCGGTAGGGGCGTGAGCGTCATCCGCGTTGGTCCGGTGGTGGGAATGCCAGCTGCTCCGGTAAGGTCGTGGGGCTGCAAGGTGGTGGCCGGAGATGGCAGCACAACAACAACAACAACGACGGCTTTGAGTCTCACCCCCACCAACGCCTCTCCTCCTGCAGCGCGTGGTGGGTTTTCTCTGCGCGCTTCGATTCCGTGCCACGTGAAAGCCCCCCCCCCCAAAAAGAAAAAAAAGCACGCCAGCGGATGATGTAAAGGGGGCACCGTCCCAAGTGTAGCCCTCTTAAGACTCTCGGTGAGGTGGTCACGCGCACCAAACCTTTCAGAATCATTTTAGTTTTTTTTTTGTAATTGAGTGCGTGCGCCGCCCCCCCCCCCCCCCCCCCTGGTTACATGGCGCTGTGACGCGCTTACGCACACATCGTTCACGTGAGCCGCACCGGCTATGGGGATGTGGCCCCCCCTCCGCATATAGAAAGATGGGGAAAGGGCTCGCTGCCTCTAAAATAAAATGTTGGTGACAGTCCTTGGGGCGACTGGGGTGGAGGGGGCGGGGGGTCGATCGACGGCCCCATCGCGCACTCGCCGCTCTCGACGCTCCGGAACCCACGTGCAGCGAGATCGCAGAAGAGGTGACGCGGAGAATTGAGTCCAACGATGAATCCGCGGTGGACGGTTTTTTTTGCGTTCGGAATTTCGTCGCGAGTTTTGGGCTTTGGAGATTGGCACGTGGACGCGCGAGTGCGAGAGCGAGCGAGTGCGCGACCATGAGAGCGAGGGAGTGTGAGCATGAGAGCGAGCGTGAGAGTGAGCGAGCACGCTCTTCTAACAGCACTTGCCCAAAAAGTCTGACGACTACACGAGGGATTCTTTGTGAGTGAGTGAGAGAGTGCGCGTGAGAGCGAGTGAGAGTGCCGTACGAGTGAGAGTGTGAGTGAATGAGAGTGAGAGTGTGAGTGAGTGAATGAGAGTGAGTGTGTGAATGAGAGTGAGTGAGTGTGTGAATGAGAGTGAGTGAGAGTGTGAGTGAGTGTGAGTGAGAGTGCCAAGTGAGTGTGAGTGAATGAGAGTGTAAGTGAATGAGAGTGTGAGTGAAAGTGTGAGTGAATGAGAGTGTGAGTGAGTGTGAGTGAATGAGAGTGTGTGTGAATGAGAGTGTGAGTGAATGAGTGTGAGTGTGAGTGGATGTGAGTGTGAGTGAGTGAGAGTGAATGAGAGTGAGTGTGCCGAGTGAGTGTGCGAGCAAGCAGGCCTCTCAGGCCGAGCGCGGGACACATTCTGCCCGTTGATTACATTTCCATGTCCATTCTGAGTTGTAATTCGATTAGGTTTGACACATAAATTATGGGTCACAGCTGCGGGTTGTTTATCCAGGCTCCTTCGCTGATTTCCCGGCTCCCTTAGCCCCCCACCTCCTTATCCCCCCACCGCCCCCCCCTTTAAATTCACCACCCTGATGCCCCCCGCCTTGCCACTCGCTCACACCCCACACACACACACTCACACACCCCACACACACACACCACACACACACCCCACACACACCCCACACACACACACTCACACACCCCACACACACACCCCACACACACACCCACACACACCCCACACACACACACTCACACACCCCACACACACACACACACACCCCACACACACACCCCACACACACACCCACACACACCCCACACACACACAGCCACACACCACAGCCCCACACACCCCACACACACCCAGCCCACACACCCCACCCACCACACACACCCCACACACACCACACCCACACAGCCCACACACACACAGCCCACACACACACACACCCCACACACACACAGCCCACACACACCCAGCCCCACACACCCCACACACACCCAGCCCACACACCCCACCCCACACACACACACCCCACACACACCCCACACACACACAGCCCACACACACACACCCAGCCCACACACCCCCACACACACACCCCACACACACCCAGCCCACACACACCCCACACACACACCCCACACACACCCCACACACACCCAGCCCACACACACTCAGCCCACACACACACCCCCCACACACACGCACCCCAGCTCTCCTCTCCCATAATTTCCCTCACATTCTTTTCCACTGTTTTATTTCGTCTTATTTTGCACGCCACCACCCCCTCTGTCCCCTCTCCCCCCTCCCTCTCCCCCCGCCGCCTCCTCCATCCGACCCCCCCCCCGCGCCCCCTTCACAATTTGGTCACAGAAACACAAGCGGCCATTCAGGGCCGCACGAGAGAGAAACGCGATGTTTGCTCTTCCTGTGGCCCTTACTCGCACGGCAGAAATTGGGGGGGGGGGGACGTGGTGGTGGGGGGAATGGGGGGGGGGCGGTGGGGGGAATAAGGGGGGGGGGTATGCGGGGGGATGAGGAGGGTGGGGGCGGGCGGTGGGGGGAATAAGGGGGGGGGTATGCGGGGGGATGAGGAGGGTGGGGGGGGGATGAGGGTGGGGGGGATGAGGAGGGTGGGGGGGGGATGAGGAGGGTGGGGGGGGGATGAGGGGGGTGGGGGGGGATGAGGAGGGTGGGGGGGGGATGAGGGTGGGGGGGATGAGGAGGGTGGGGGGGGGGATGAGGAGGGTGGGGGGGGGATGAGGGGGGTGGGGGGGGATGAGGAGGGTGGGGGGGGGATGAGGGTGGGGGGGATGAGGAGGGTGGGGGGGGGATGAGGAGGGTGGGGGGGGGATGAGGGGGTGGGGGGGATGAGGGTGGGGGGATGAGGAGGGTGGGGGGGGGATGAGGAGGGTGGGGGGGGGATGGGAGGGTGGGGGGGTGATGAGGGTGGGGGGGATGAGGAGGGTGGGGGGGGGGATGAGGAGGGTGGGGGGGGGATGAGGAGGGTGGGGGGGATGAGGAGGGTGGGGGGGGGGATGAGGAGGGTGGGGGGGGGATGAGGAGGGTGGGGGGGGGATGAGGGGGGTGGGGGGGATGAGGAGGGTGGGGGGGGATGAGGGGTGGGGGGGATGAGGAGGGTGGGGGGGGGGATGAGGAGGGTGGTGGGGGGGATGAGGGGGGTGGGGGGGGATGAGGAGGGTGGGGGGGGATGAGGGTGGGGGGGATGAGGAGGGTGGGGGGGGGGGATGAGGAGGGTGGGGGGGGGATGAGGGGGGTGGGGGGGGATGAGGAGGGTGGGGGGGGGATGAGGGTGGGGGGGATGAGGAGGGTGGGGGGGGGGATGAGGAGGGTGGGGGGGGGATGAGGGGGGTGGGGGGGGGATGAGGAGGGTGGGTGGGGGGCCGTATTTCCCACCGCCCTTGGCCGTTCCTTCCAGCGAATTTTAGTTCCACACGGACACGTGCATCGCGAGATCGGACGCAGCAGCAGCAGCGGCAGCGGCCGACAATGACGATGCGGCGCTGTTGATGATGCGGCGCTGCTGATGATGCGGCGCTGTTGATGATGCGGCGCTGTTGATGATGCGGCGCTGCTGATGATGCGGCGCTGCTGATGATGCGGCGCTGCTGATGATGCGGCGCTGCTGATGATGCGGCGCTGCTGATGATGCGGCGCTGCTGATGATGCGGCGCTGTTGATGATGCGGCGCTGTTGCGCTCGCGTTTCTTGAACCCCCGCGGCGAGCCAAGGAATCTCCTCGGTCTAACGAGTTGGTCTCATCCATTTGGCGACGCAGCGCACGTCCCTGGACCCTCAACACTTTTGAGCTCAAGGCGGAATATGTGTACGTACGTACGTATACTTTTCTCGAAAGATATAAACAACGCCACAATCGGTGCGCTTGATTTGTGACGGCGTTGCCGAGGAGATGACGGTGGCGGTGGCTTGGGGAGTCGATTAGCCGTGGCTGATGATGATGAATGTGAAGCTTAAAAGCGGAGGGCGTGATTTTCGATCGTCAAAGGTTAAGTGATAACCTACATTTTATAAGGCGCAATTCATCGTGGAGGTGCCTCCCCGCAATTGCCTCCCCGCGCCACTGCCGGCGGAAGGGGCCTCCGCTGGAGGGGAGCGCTGTAGAGAGGCAGCTACTCGTTCAAGGCTGAGTTGACCTAGGGGAGGCATGGAAACCGTGTGGCCGGGGCATTAAAACTCAAGGGGGCGGCTCTGGAGAAGCCCCTCTCGGTGGGAATGTTGGCCTACTCTTCCACGTTGGCCAGGCGTCTTGGAAGAAGTGGGATTATACCCACACTTTACCCCACCACACGGGACCCGCCCGCTGGTCACGGTCCTAACCGTGGTGAACCCATTTACTCCGCCTGGTGAACAGAGGCGGTGTTCGGGTAGGATTTAAGAAACTTGATTTATTTAAATTTCGATTTAAAGCTTTCCTGACTGCAGGGATTCATCTTCTTGGTTCTTTCGGTAAAGTCACGTAGAAGGGAAATAATAAAATAAAATTTTATTTTTATTATTTTATTATTTCCCTTCTACGTGACTTTACCGAAAGAACCAAGAAGTTGATTTATTTCATAATGCCGCCACACCCGGGGAGACGAAGTCCAACTGGAGCTCCCTCTGGATTGCAAGTCTTGTTCCGTCGCACTCGTATGGGGCCGGGTGGGTTTTTTTCCTTTTTCTGGCCACTCTCTTTCAATATTCTTAGGTTTTTTCAGTAAAGTCACGTAGGTAAAAAATTACAATTAATTAAAGTAAAATAAAAATAAAATAAAAATCACGACGTTTCGGAGGCAACACAAGCTTCCGTCTTCAGGTGGAACCGTCACAGCACGCTTGCTGTGCTTGTGTTGCCTCCGAAACGTCGTGATTTTTTATTTTACTTTAATTAATTTTAATTTTTTACCTACGTGACTTTACCGAAAAAACCTAAGAACATGAATCCTTGCAGTCACGAAAGCTTCAAATCTAGAATTGATACTCTCTTTCAAGTCCGAAAGTTGTAACTGTGAGACCGCCACCGACCACTGCGTCGCTTGCACATCGTCGGCGGGACGAACGACGGTTGTTGTGTGGGGTTTTTTGGTGTCCCCTCGGGGATGAGTGCCCGTCGATGTTGTCTCTGCCTTGGCACACCATCTGTGGACATTTAGCGCCGCAAAATGCTCCCCGTCATCCCGTTGGGCCAGGGGTGGGCGCGTTCGCTGCGATATTTTCGAAATGCAGGTGAAAGTGTAACGTTTCCCCAGAGCATCATCTCCACAAAGGGGGTGGGGGGAGGGAATGCGTTCCTGCAGGGCCCTTTTAATTGCCATTCTCCGAGTTACTCGGTCAAAGAGTGGATCCTCAACTTATAGTCCTCCCACAAAAAAAAAAACAAAGATCCCCCAGATAGCCTCTGCGTGCCGTTGGGGCAAGTGCTGTCAGCAAGCATACGCGATGCTCGGCACGGCGCACGAGGGACTGGCGTTTGCCCCCGGCACGCCTTTGTCCCCAGTGCCGGAATATTTCTTACGCGGTGCCAGGTACCGATTTGAGGCTGAGTCGACCTAGAAAGGAAGACCCAGTACTGGTTCAGTCCTGAGCGGGAATCACACATGCCAGCGCACGCATTGGTACAAAGACAAAGGTCCCCCGTATAGCCTTCGACAGACTGTTGGCGCGAGTTCTGTTTGCGAGCAGCGCCTACGAAAAGTCCGGCAACGGCACACGGAGATGTTGGGCCGCCAGCACCGCGCCCAGGGCCACCTTAGCGCGCACGTACGCTGCGTGCGTGCTGAACTTCTTTCGCACCGTACGTAGCCAACCGTGGTACTCGTGAGTGGCGATGTTTACACACTGCACCGGGTACTCACTTTAAGCCGCGTCGACACATCGATGCACTAACACGCACGCTCGCTCGCTCACAACAAGGCTGCTCATCCACTGCCATTGGGCACTCATTCACCAATAAACACGCTCGCGCGTGCGTGCGCGCGTGCACGCTGACGCACGCTCGCCATCAGCATATTTGCTCTCGCACTGGCATACGAGCAAATAATAATTTCTGCAAGAACCACATGTGCTGATGTTATTTTCCGTGACCCCGTATGCACCACGTATAATATATATATATATTTTCCTCTCTCTCCCCTCTCTCTCTCTCAACTCGTCGTACAAATGTTAATGTTTGCAGCTCCCTGATGAGAATGTGGCTGAATTCGACCCGAGTTGACTTTTTCAGAGTTTAGAATCTAAGACCGATAGCTGACTTTTACTGTCTCTGGGAAAGCAAAAAAAACAAAGATATTTTGAGACTCAATAAAGCAGACTGCTTGTATTTTATCGTTCATTTCGCTTAGATGCGGGTGGTGAATCATGCCCCTGTTAATAAGCCAGACAGCGCCGACTCCTTTCGCGTCCCAGAGCCAGTGTGTGGTCATTCCACATTCCTATGGTAGGGGTGCTGGTCGTGGCTAGTTTTCATTGGCTAGCCGTCGGAACAAAAACGGCCACCGCATCACGCGGCGACTTCAGATGCGCTTTTGCGGCCGTCTGGAACGCTCTCCCTTCCGATAATAGGACGCTACTGGAGCTATGTACTATTAAATCATCTCGATTGAAAGTTTACATGTTTTACATCTACTTTTTGTGTTTAGTTTGCTGTCCTTTCCCCGCGCCTCCGATTAGCACGGTTGCGGTGCGACAGAAGTTCAACGCGCGTACAAACGTTGACAACCAACCACTGTTGACTTCCCGCGAAGTGGTACTCATTTTATCGAGCCCCGAAAATGTATTGATGATGATGATGTTGTTGTTGGCTCACGTCGATCGCTAACCGAGGCAAAGGAAAATGGGCAGGGTGCCCAGCAAACGACGGAGCGACGATATTTTTTTTCTTCCCCCCCCACCCCATTTCAAATAAAGTTGGAGTGTAAATTTAGCAGCGCGAATTGCCCGTCAACGCTCGTACACCACGTAACAATTTCAGAATGTTTATTTGTGCTGCAGGAGGAATCCGATGAGCTGTGAAGCTCTTTTTCACATATGTCCGGTTGAGGCACGGAGTCAGATCGTTACAACAAATAATACAAAAACACGATATGAGTGCAAAGTATAGAAATGGTTTTAGATTTGAAGCTTTCGTGACTGCAAGGATTCATACTCTTAGGTTTTTTCGGTAAAGTAATGTAGGTAAAAATAAATAATAAAAATAAAAATAATAGAAATAATAATTTTTTTATAAATCATTTTTTCTATTATTTTTCTTATTTATTTTTCCCTACGTGACTTTACCGAAAAACACTAAGAGTATAGGAATGGTAAGAAAATCACACACAAAAAACGTACAAATAAAACGAAACTTTTTTTTTATTTGACCACGGAAGTGGCTCATCGTTTCGGAAATTTACAGCAGCCAAAAAAAATCGAAATCATCTCAACGCACGTCCCTCGCCCCTTGCCATAGGAACGTGGAACTTATGCAACTTGGGAATTTACTGGTTCAGGGCCGTAAACGGGAGATGCAGCCACCGATTGCCCGGTGCTCATTTGAGCCGGAAATAATTCTGACTTTTATTGACAAATACCTCTCATCGAGTCCCCTCTGCAATGGCAGCTCTGTGGCTCAAACTCCTTCCATCCTGTCCCATCTTGAGCTTTATTCTTATTCATTTCATGGTACGCGCGCCCCCCCCCCCAAATCCCCCTCCCCTCCCACCCCTCTCCCCTCCCCCCGCCCCTCCTCCCACCCACCCTCAGGTCCATCAAGCGGCCCTCCCATGTATCGCATTTGACTCTTTTATCAACGTCACCTATCTCCATCAATGATTGCCATTGTCAACGTATCTCTCGTTACCAATCGCCTTCACAAGCTTTTTAATGGGACCATGACTTTAATATTGCCTTTTATGGGCGCGCGGGTGGGGGTTGGTAAGGGGGAGGGGGGGGGGTCAGGGTTTAGAGGCAGAGGTTACGGTGACGGTTGGGTGTGAGAAGGGTCACTTTAAAGAGTTGTTGCGTTTGAGTTTTAACTCGAGCAACAGGGCAGTTATAGGCACGGCGTTTACGACAGCACGCCGTTTGACCGTGGGTAAAATGACTTTAGTGTCGCGTGAGATTCTGTGAGATGCGAGGGCGATCCATTTATAGGCACCCAAGGAAGATAGCAGGCCCCCGCCGCGGTCGTGGCAGACGCGGACGCCTGATGTACGGTCATCCAGAAGAAGACCGTACAGCGTGTGACGACGCAGTGCCCCCCGATCAACAAATACGAAGTAGACATCGCAGCGATGACGCTGTTCTGCTGGCTCCTGACGCGTTTACCCGGCTTGACCGCCTGAATGTGAAATCGTAGTTGTTGCTCTACGTTTGCATCGGCCGTACGAAAGAAGTGGGAGAAGATACAGAAAACAACATTTCAATTCGAAGCGTCTACACGCCTCCCAGCCTCAGTGCATTTAGCAAAAAAAAACGTAACGCAGCCTTAAAAGGAAGAAATATACAATCATGATAAAACATATATATTAAACATGTATTCTTAGCTATTGCTATCACAATGTTCGATCAGCTGTTAGGAACAGTATAAGGGGGTCGTAAGAAATTGTTGGGGGGGTATCTATGGATGGATCGCTCTGTTCTTGGCGCTACGGTTCCAGCCAGATGCCGTCGTTGGCCCAAGGTTGGTGCCACGTTCACCCGGCGGTGGCAGTGTTTGACAGCCCGTCTCGTTCCCCGGAAACACCGGATCGCAAAGCCCGAACCGTAAAAGCACTCAGTCCCACGCAGCAGAAATTAATAAATCCGTGAATTTTTTTTTAACACGCCCCATCGCTGAGTTGACACATCGCGCCACTCGGCACCGACGTAAAATAAACCTCCAGAAGGCCATCCCAACGCCTTGAACTGCAATGCAACATTGCCATGAAACTTGCGGGGGTTCGGCTCAGCGCAACGCTTTCTCAGAAGCGCTCGTAAAAAAAACACGCAAGCGCAATAATCGCCACGGTGGCTAGGAGATGTTGACTACCTCGCCTGGTACGCAGGAGGTCGTGGGTTCGATCCCGACCCTGACGCCTGCTGAGTTTGCGTGTCTCTCTCTCTCATCATTATCACATTGGCTAGGAGATGTTAACTACCTCGCCTGGTATGCACGAGGTCGTGGGTTTGATCCCGACCCTGACGCCTGCTGTATTTTTGGAGTTTGCGTCTCTCTCTCTCATCATTATCACGTTGGCTAGGAGATGTTGACTACCTCGCCTGGTATGCAGGAGGTCGTGGGTTCGATCCCGACCCTGACGCCTGCTGTATTTTTGGAGTTTGCGTGTCTCTCTCTCATCATCATTACGGTGGCTAGGAGATGTTAACTACCTCGCCTGGTACGCAGAAGGTCGTAGGTTCGATCCCTACCCTGACGCCTCTCTCTCCCCATGAGTGGCGTGAATTTTTGTCCGGGTCCTCCGAGATTTTTTTCTTGGCCCACTGAGCTATGTAGCTCTTTTTCACAAGCAGCCTGGCCACAAATGATAGCCCAATGAAGTGACTTATCATCATGTGGACATTTATAGCAGCCAAATATTCTAAATGCATGTTTCTAAATGTGGAGGTAAAACCCAGAGGTCCCGGAGACAAATCCACGCGACCACGGCGAGAGAGACACGCACACTCCAAATATACAGCAGCAGGCGTCGGGGTCGGGATCGAACCCACTACCTCCTATGGGCAGAGTTGAGTCTATGCGGCAGTGCTGAGTCTATGGGGCAGTGCTGAGTCTATGGGACAGTGTTGAGTCTATGGGCAGTGCGGAGTCTATGGGCAGTGCGGAGTCTATGGGCAGTGCTGAGTCTATGGGCAGTGCTGAGTCTATGGGGCAGTGTTGAGTCAATGGGCAGTGTTGAGTCTATGGGCAGTGTTGCTCAATGTACAGGGGAAGTCGATTCCAGTGGAGGGGTGCAAGGAGGGAGGAGGACCGAAATCGGCATTGGGCACGACGAGATGGAAGGACAGAGAGACAGAGACAGACAAATGCTCTCCAGTTTTTCTTCCTGCGATTAAACCCCTGCCGTGCAAACGTTCAACGCTCCGTTCCTTATCGGACAATGTCCTCTAAATGGTCCTTTGTGGAGGTGGGGGGGGGGGGGTGGCGGCGGTCATGTTTATTGGTTGGAGGTTAAAGCGACGGTTGTGGTCGTGACGTAGTATACTGACGTATCAACCGATGGCTTAATGGGATCTGGTCGCTTGGCTTAGATCGTGGTGATGCACCCTTGTCTTGGCAATCGTCGGGAAAATACAAAAATCTCAAGGCGCCACCTTCATGCGGTGGGGCGGGGTTGGTTCTTTTAACAGTCCCGGGATGTTTGGCCAACTTCGTCGGATCGACGCTCAAGTGTCTGCACGGATGGATTCAGTAATCTGTTGTTGTGCTGCCCCATCGCCGATGGCCTCCCGATGGCGATGACGGTTATTATTCTAATCTAGCGAGTCGTCCGACGGTTTGCCGTACGCTCGATGCGCGGTGAGAAGGCGTGATTTTCGAAGCCCGTGACACGCTCACACCTGGGGTGTGCAGAATACCTTTGGCGTTGCTTCAAAAACGGGGCGGCCGTCATTTGCCGAAGCCAAGATTTCGTACAGAGTTGCTTCGTTTTTTTTATCTAACAAAATCTGCAGGGGCATGTCTGTATGTATGTTAACCCGAAAGGCACTTCACAAGCACGGGATTGGACGTTATTTTTCCTCCCCGCGGTATATTTATGGCGTGTGCGCCGCACATATTTATTTAAAAGCGTGGCTATTGCTGTTATCTTTCAGAAAGAAAAAAGAAACACCACGTTTCAAGCCAAACTTGTGTCGGGCAGAGTCCCAGTATTTTGGATGTTTTGACTCTGAAATGGACTGATTGATGTATTTTGGTGGTCGCGTCATTATTTTTTTTCCATCGCACATAAATGCACTTAACCCCCTATAGAATGCCACACTACAGAGTGTCGGCTTTTCCACCAGGTGTAGATATTGTCAATACTTGCTTGATCTCACGCACGCACACACGGATACTATACACAAATAAGTACGAAGACAAAGAACTCCTGTACAGCCGTAACAGACTGTTGGGGCAAGTGCTGTTAGCGAGCAGCACCTATGAAAAGGCCGGCACGGCACACGAGGAGGAGGTGCGTGGCCGGAACTCCGCCCGACCACCTTTGTCTCCCTAGTGGCGATTTTTACACATCGCAGCAGGTACTCATTTGAGGCTGAGTCGACCTAGGGGAGGCCCAGGACCGGTTCAGATAATCGTCACTGGTGTTGGCCGTGAGCGGGAATCGAACTCGGGTCGCCGGGTTCGTAGAGCAGCGCGCTAGCCGCTGCACTACCACTCCCCACACGCATAAACACACACACATGCACACACATGCACACACACACACACAAACACGCACACACGTGCACACTCCGCACAAAAGGCGATCGCTTCATTGGAATCCTCGGAATCTCCCGCATCTCTTCCGCCCATAACCCCGGCCCGGGCAAGAGACGGACAGACGTCCGCCGCCGCCGCCCGAGTGTTCTGGGAGTCGCTAGACCAAACAACAAATGGGTTTGGGGAGGTTTGCACAAGAGCAAGTTAGACCTCAAAAAGAACTCTTGCCAGAGACAAAAGACAAGGATCCAACCCCCCCCCCGTATAGCCTTAGAGACTTTCGGGGCAAGCGCTGTTAGCGAGTAGCACCAACGAAGTCCGGCACCGTGTAACACACCGCCGTTGGTATTGGCCGTGAGCGGGAATCGAACTCGGAGCGCGGCATGCTAAACGCTGCGCCACCACTCCCCAGTCCACCCCCCGGTAGCCGTGAGCGCATTGTGTGTAGGGGCGGTCGCAAGGTCGTCCGACGCTCTCGCTGCTCGTCGCTTGCCGCTGGTTTGACCGGCCGCGCGCGCTGCAGCCGATGACCACCCAGCGCGCCGACCGCTGCTTTCCAGGACGTTTTTTTTAATGTCTTCGTCGCCGGTACGAAACAAGATCCGGACAAACAGGATCCGTGTACTTCCTGAAATGAGCGCGGAGATGGGGGCGGGTGGGGGGGGGTCGGTGGTTCAGTGGGTTGATAGACCGGTGGGTCAGTGGTTCCGTGGGCTGGTGAGCTACTGGGCCGGTGGTTCTGTGGGTCAATGGTTCGGTTTGGGCCGATGGGTCTCAGAAGCCGTGGCAAAACCCTAAGCGTTGATGGCGCGTTACGTAACGCCGCGTCCACTTGCATTTCGTTCACGTCGCGTCTCGTTACGCGGCGTGTGTCACGTGGCATCCACGCCACGCTAGGAAATGCGCCGACAAGCAGAGGTCGCAAACGGGTTTTGATTCCTTACCCGTACCCGTACCCGGCCGCACCAGGGTCGCAAACAGGTACCCGTACCCGTACCCGGTCGGGTACGGGTAGCCGGGTATCGGGTAGGGTACGGGTATCGGGTACCCGGTTGCGACCTCTGCCGACAAGTGGACGGAGCGCCTCCTCTGTCTACGTTATGTGGCACCACGTAAAGTTGTGGTCGGGTTTCACCGACGTTACCCGGCGGCCGGGAATAGAACCCAGGGTACCAGTTCGCCAACTGCTGCACCCACCGCCCCCGCCCCGTGTGCAACGTCCGCATTGTACCTATTCAATCGGCATGCGCGTACAATGATCCCCTATTAGCTGTATAGATTTTATTTTGTTGTTGTAGATTGTGGGGGCAAGATTCTAGCCGGCGAGGGTCTTGCGAGCGCGGAGACGGCGAACGGTGGCTAGGAGATGTTGACTACCTCGCCCGGTATGCAGGAGGTCGTGGGTTCGATCCGAACCTGACGCCTGCTGCTGTATATTTGGAGTTTGCGTGCCTCTATCATCATCATCATCATGGTGGCTCGGAGATGTTAACTACCTCCCCCGGTATGCAGGGGGTCGTGGGTTCGATCCGAACCTGACGCCTGCTGTATATTTGGAGTTTGCGTGCCTCTCTCATTATCATCACGGTGGCTAGGAGATGTTAACTACCTCGCCTGGTATACAGGAGGTCGTGGATTCCATCCCGACCCTGACGCCTGCTGTATATTTTGAGTTTTGTGCGTCTCTATCCTGGTCTCTTGAGTTTTTAACTCGTTCAACACAATCAACGTACGTACCTACACACTTTAACATGAGTGTGAAAAGCATGTTAGAATTGTGCTTTGTCACTTACATTCATATCAAGTTCCAAGTGCATCAATTCCGGCGGTATTTTGGAGAAAAAAATTCTTGACACGCTCACATTACAATTGTCAAGTTTTATCCCAGCGTAACCTGTTCTCGCTTGATATTTGTATCTGATCTAAGGCATCGTATGTGTCAACATTACCGAGTGTTGCGATGTACCCCGATGATTTTGTGAAATGTGAATCGATACTTGACAAATGTATACGTTCAGCTTCCCCATTAGTTTAGACTCAAGTGTATGCAAAGCAGTTCTTATTTGCCCCCTGAGCCTAGTAAACGTGGAAAGTTGGGCCAAAGTGCCAAAGTTGACCCAACTCTTTCAACCAAATTCCAAAAGTTGGCATATTTACTGGGGGGTGGTGATAACTCGAGTGAGCGCACAACGTACGCACTCGGAACGGAATCGGAAGAAAAACCGATGACGTACACGTACGGTGTACGTACGTCATCGGAGTGACAAGGTGTCAACCTGCCCGTGTCTGTGTGTGTGTGTGTCCTCCAATCCAAAGCGCCCTTACTTGCTCAGCAGGTGGATTGTAAGCGCACCTACTTACTTACTATTTACGGCACCGCGGGCGAAGTCGCAGAGCGCGCATCGTACAACAAGAACGGCGGTGGAGGCCAGTTGCGTGCACCCAAGTCCAAGCGCTTACGGACCAAAAGAGCCCCCCCCCCCGCAAATGTTTAAATTGGCGACTTCAGGGGGGGCGGGGTAGGGTGGGCTGGCGGAGGAGGGGGGGGGTGACCATTGCGGAAAAATACAAGACAATGAAAAATGCAGGGTTTGGGGGTGGGGGCAACCTGCCATCTGGCGCAATAAGAGATGTTGAATTGAATCGTCGAGTTGAATTGCCAGGCGCGCGCACTCAGGGCTCTCGCTCTGGACTCAACTCCTCAGTATAATCTCCCCCCCTTCCTCCACCCCCCCCCCCCCCCGTGTCTCTCACCTTTGCTTTACAATTGTAAAAAAAGGTTGCAGAATAAGAAGAAGAAAAACACCCCCACCTCTTCTTGACGCTTAAAAATAAGAAAATGACCCTTTGTTTGTGTTGGCGATACAAAGGGAGGAGGGGTGGGGAGGGGCGAGAACAAATATAATAACCGTCAATGGTCGTGATTTGTTTTTTTTATATATATTGTGCGTGTGCACGCGTTCGAATTGCGCACGAAAGTTTTGTCGTGCGGTCCATTGAAAAAAAATGAAGGGACAGATGTGAATGTCAGACGTATTATATCTCTTTCTATAGACCCCTCCCCTCCCGCCTCCCCTCTCTCTCTCCCCTAACATTAAAGGTCATCACGGTGGAGTCACGGCCCCGGCGTTTTGAGCGTCAATGTCGACATCATCCTCGCGCAGCTTTATTTCGCTATTATTGTTCTGCGTGCGTGCGCGCATGCCCGTCCGCACGAGCGCGCGCGCCTGCTCGTGCGGACGTGTGTGTCCGCGTGTGTCTGCGTGTGTCTGCGTGTGTCCGCGTGTGTCCGGGTGTGTCTGCGTGTGTCCGCGTGTGTCCGGGTGTGTCCGCGTGTGTCTGCATGTGTCAGCGTGTGTCCGCGTGTGTCTGCGTGTGTCCGCGTGTGTCTGCGTGTGTCTGCGTGTGTCCGCGTGTGTCCGCGTGTGTCCGGGTGTGTCAGCGTGTGTCTGCGTGTGTCCGCGTGTGTTAGCGTGTGTCCGCGTGTGTCCGGGTGTAGTGCCGGACAACCCCACCTCCCCGTCTGTGTGCCACAGCGCCGGCCTTCATGGCCCCTTGCCCCAACAAAGTCTGTCAAAAGGCCACACGGGGGAATCTTTGTCTTTGTGCGTACGTGGGCGGACGTCGCTGAAGCAAAGGGGGGGGGGGGGGGACATTGCGTGAGATTTCTCCTGCGTCCTGGGTTGATCCGGACTGCAGATAGCGATCGGACATCGTGATGTGATAAGGCGGCGGTGGGGAGGAGTGGTGGGTGGTTGGCTCTCCTGGGTTAAGAGCGGACAATTAAACATGCGGCGGTGGTTCGCGAGGCCGAGGTGACCAATCGGACAGGTCGCTTTTATCCACCCACACCCCACTACCACCACCACCGCCCACCCCACCACCACCGCCCCCCCATTTGATGCACGAGCGGCGACATTCAAAAGGACGCACAGCCGCACTGGCGGTGCAGGCCCCGTGGTGGAGGTAGGGGCGTGGTGGGTCCTTTAAATGTATAAACTCAGAGTCAAATGAACGACAGTCGAGAGATGGGAGATCGCGGCGAGAGATAACAAAGGAAAGGGAGAGATGCGGAACTGGGTGGATGTCCCCGGAGATGCAACCAAAGTAACAAGAAGAACCAATTTTTTTTGGATTTCAAGTGCCGCAGTGCACCGTGGGTAAACACGGGACGGCGGTCGTGAACGAATGGCTTGTCACGAGGGAGCTCCTTCAAGAGCCGCACTGGGCTCTTGAAAGAGCCACACATTCGCCGACCCCTGCGCCAGCCCATTGGGGAGCAGCATTATATTTGCCTGCCGCCCCCCCCCGCCGCCCACCTATCTCCCCCCACCACCTCCCCCCCCCCCACCTTTCAATGACTTAGGCGGTGGCAGGTGACGGGAGAGATAATGGGCCAGAGATTGGGATGCGGTGTGAGATGAGGAAAGAGTGACGCAGACAAGATACAAATGAGAGAGATTGATTGGCGTGTGAGTTGGCTAGTGGTGGGGGGGCAGGAGGCCGAGGGGGGGGGCCGGCACGGGGTGGCGGGGGGGGGGAGTTCTAAATTTTGGCGCAGTTTGCTGATGCCCAGCAGAAGCAGCTTGCCGCTCCATCGGGCACCCCCGCGGGTCTTTTTCGCACCGCGGGGACAGACTTGGTGGCGACTTACAAATTAAATCGGAGCTCCGAGCTAAATAAAAAAACCTTTTGCAAACGCCGGCTACTAATATCCACGGACGGGACACGGAGGCGGGGTGGGGGTGAAACGGTAGCGTAAACCGCGCAGCTTGTTTTTTGTGCAAGGATTGCGATAAAAATGAAATCACCCGGAGGAGTGCAACTTGTCTGGACGGAGCTCACGGACGTCAAGCGAGGGTTCGGGGCCTCGTGAACGCTTGCAGTGTGGGGACAGTTTGCGTGTCTCTATGCCCGTGGTCGCGTGGATTTTTATCCAGCCCCTCACGTTTTTTAAATCCTTTATATTAAGTTCACTTGCTTGCTTGCGCGCCTACGACCGTGCAAATCTTTCGGTCGTGTTTTAACCAACTTCCCGTGATCCAATCGAGCTGACATTTTGCACACAGACTCGTTGTGCGTGACAATTAATGTTCGTGAAAATATTTTTCCATAACTTTACACTTTTTAGGAATTTTTTTTTTATATTTAATTTCCAATTGCTTAATGGTGGCAGGCAATCGTCTGACCCATAGGTGGCAGCCATCTCAAGCCAGAGGACGAGAGGACTCTAGCCGCCATGCATATAAAGGATTTATAGTGAAAAACTTTGTTTTTACGCGTACATTTTTTTCCCTCCACGTTTAGAATCGACGTCACGCGTTTTGAGCGTTTGGTTTGCGATACATTTCCACGTGACGATGATGGCGATAAGCCACTTGGTTGAGCCGTCGATTGTCATGGTCAGATCGCTTCTGAAAAAGAGCTGAGTAGCTCAGTGGCACCTTACCTGGTAAAATAAAACGATTTAAAGCTTTCGTGACTGCAGGGATCCATCTTCTTGGTTCTTTCGGTAAAGTCACGTAGAAGGGAAGTAATAAAATAATAAAAATAAAACATAATAAAATAAAATAATTCTCACGACGTTTCGGCTACAACGCAAGCAGCCGTCTTCAGGTGAAGAAATGTTGCGCCTGAAGACGGCTGCTTGCGTTGTAGCGAAACGTCGTGAGAATTATTTTATTTTATTATGTTTTATTTTTATTATTTTATTACTTCCCTTCTACGTGACTTTACCGAAAGAACCAAGAAGATGAATCCCTGCAGTCACGAAAGCTTTAAATTGAAATTTTATTATGTTTTATTTTTATTATTTTATTACTTCCCTTCTACGTGACTTTACCGAAAGAACCAAGAAGATGAATCCCTGCAGTCACGAAAGCTTTAAATTGAAATTTTATTATGTTTTATTTTTATTATTTTATTACTTCCCTTCTACGTGACTTTACCGAAAGAACCAAGAAGATGAATAAAACGAGTTTAGTTTTCGTTTATCTCTGACTGTAACTACGCTTGTTCAGCCAGAAACGGTTCGCCGAGTCTCAAGACTCTTGTGCAGGAGGGTCCTGCCAAGTGTTTCTTTGTTACGTATCATCCCAACTAAGTAATTTGCAGGTAATTTTTTTCAGTATTTCGTAAGTTTGGCAAACATCAGTTGCACTGTTGCGCGTTTTAACCATGGGGGAGTCAGGAATCGAACCCAGGCCCTTCTTGCTGCGCGGCGCACGGCCGTCACCACTGCCCGATCTTACCTCGTGACGCGACCGGGGGCTCAAGGCAGGACAGCGATTCGATTGATTCTTGAACCTCTCTGTGCCAGAGTTGTTAGGTGGATTTGTCGAATGAAGAGAGAATTCAAAGTGCACTCGCTATAGAGCCATTGCAGTTTGTCACGAACCTACTTGCTGTGCTGCCCCCCTCCCTCCCTCCCTCCACCTCCTCACCTCGCGATTCATTCGACCTCTAAATTTGCACGGTCGGCTGCGTGCGGTGTGAAAGAAGTTCAACATCCACGCGTTGTTGGGACGATTCGGTTTGGCAAACTATGGGCTGGCCACCCACGCAACCCCCCCCCCTCTCTCGTGTGACGTGCCAGCCTTCATTGGGTGCCACTCGCTAATAGCAATTGGCCCAACAGTCTGTGAAGTGCTTTAAGGGGGGGCGGGGGGGGGTTCTTTATCTTTGTATGTAGACACAGTGTATTTGCACAAAGACAAAGATCCCCCGTATAGCCTTAACAGACTGTTGGGGCAAGTGCTGTTAGCGAGCACCTATGAAGGCGGCCGGCACGGCACACACGAGGGGGTGCGTGGCGAACACCAGGTACTCATTTGAGGCTGAGTCGACCTAGGGGGAGTCCTGGGACCGGTTTAGATATTCGTCACCGGTGTCGGCCTTGAGCGGGTATCGAACTCGGGCCGCTCAGTTTGTTGCGCGGAGCGCTAACCGCTAACACCACCGCTCCCACACACACACACAGAGACATACACACAGAGACACACACACACACAGACATGTCCAGCAGATGCACGGCTTCAAGTCCGTGCAGGTGTGCGCCATTCCTTATCGCGATTAATTTGCCCGGGGGGGGGGGGGGGGGGGGGGTGCTGGTGACGATGGTCAAACAACAACGATGACAAAAAAGTTTTTTTTACGAGCAAAAGTAAATGTGTATATACAAAAAAAGAGAGAGAGGAGTAAATAATTAATGTAACAAATGTCAGGCCATCTTCAAACAAAGGTAATCAACAACAAAGGCTCTTGCTAAACAAGTCGTAAATAACGAGGGGGGGGGGGCTCTGTGTTGATTGGTCACCAAGCTGGCGCTGATGATCACCAGAAATCCTCTACAAGGAACTTCTAATCTAAATGACAGCCGGGCCTACTAAACAGGCCATAAACAATAGTGCGTGCGTGTGTGTCCGTGTGTTGTGTGTGTGTGGTGTGTCGGGAGCGGTGGCGCAGCGGTTAGCGCTACGCTGCGCTACGAACCCGGCGGCCCGAGTTCGATTCCCGCTCACGGCCATCACCCAGTGACGATTATCCGAACCGGTCTTGGGCCTTCCTTAGGTCGACTCGGCCTCAAATGAGCACTTGGTGTGGTGTGTAAACATCGTCACTGGGGAGACAAAGGCGGCCGGGCGTGGTACTGGCCACCCCACCCCCGTGTGCCGTTCCGGCCTTCATAGGTGCTATTCGTTAACAACACTTGCCCCAACAGGAATGCAAAGGCTACACGGGGGATCTTTCTCTTTGGTGTGCGGTGTTGAGCGGTGGCGGCGCTGGGTCAGGGGGTCGGCAACCGAAATAACAGGAAGAGACATTTTTTAGCTGTTCCGAATTCGGTAAAAAGAAAACATAAACCTCAATATTTCAAGTGCCGCGCGACGCGCGTCAATATATATACACACGAGACGACGGTCCCCCAATAAATACCGGCCGCGAAGCGGCGCTTGAAGAGCCGCCGGTTGCCGAGGCCCTCTGCTAGGCCATCAAGCCGTGGACCAAGCTGAAGCCTCGGTCACCGCCCCCCCATGCCACCCCACCAAGTAGGCCAAAGGGCCCCGTGGCATTGACGACAACAACACCACGAAAAATGTAGGCGCGCCTTGGAAATATCGACACGAATTCAAATCGTTGTGAACGTGAAGCGCTTAATTGGCGTAGAAACAAGCCGATTCATCTCGAGGAATCGGAATCAGAGTATTTATTGACACCGGAGGAATTCGATGAGCTACTAAGCTCTCGTTCACAGGCCTCTCTCGTCTCCAGCGGGGTTTGCATCTCATGTCTCGCCCCCATCTCTGTTTTTGCGTGTCCACTTTTCTAGAATTTCTCGTCTCGCCTACGTAATTGTCTCTCTTGTCTTCATCTCCTCGTTAATTGAAAAGCAGCAGCAGCAGCAGCACCGCCCCTGGTTTGCGAGCATGAGCTGTGGCGACGTGTTCGGGGCGTCGCGATGGCGAGATGTTAACTACCTCTCCCGGCACGCAGGAGGTCCTGGGTTCGATCCTCACCTTGACGCCCGCTGTATATTTGGAGTTTACATGTCTCTCTCTCTGCGGTCGCGTGGATTTTTCCCCGGGTCCTCCCGTTTATCCCCCCACCACCCGTCACGTGAACAGCCACGTTTGTTGAGCTATCATTCATGATAGCCAAGTCGCTTCTGATAAAGTGGGGGGGGGGGGGGGGGAGGAGGAGGGGGGGCCTTACCTGGTAAAAAAAAAAATGTCACAGGAAGACAATGTCGGCTTTGTTGAGGACTATGAGCCCGCAGTCTGTTGGTTATACGGCCATCATTGAGCAGCTGCGCAATCGCCCAGGTGGCACACGAGAGGGAGACTCCGCTGTGCTCGCAGTAGGGGCAGCAACGCGCTTTGATGTCGTCCCCGATCACGCGATCCAGACTCGAACCGTTGCTGCCGAGACCTGGTGCGCGTGTCGCGTCGCGTGTGCGCGTGTCACGTCGCGTGTGCGCGTGTCACGTCGCGTGTGCGCGTGTCACATGACGCGGGCGCGCGTCACATGACGTGTGCGCGCGTCACATGGTGTGTGCGCGTGTCACATCGTGTGTGCGCGTGTCACATCGTGTGTGCGCGCGTCACATGACGTGTGCGCAGGTCACATCGCGTGTGCGCGTGTCACATCGCGTGTGCGCGTGTCACATCGCGTGTGCGCGTGTCACATCGCGTGCGCACGTGTCACATGACGTGTGCGCGTGTCACATGACGTGTGCGCGTGTCACATGACGTGTGCGCGTCTAGTGTAGCGGTCAGCGCCCGCTGCGCTACGAACACGGCGGCGACCCGAGTTCGATTCCCGCGCTCACGGCCACCAACACCGGCGATGATTATTTGGACCGGTCCTGGGCCTCCCCTAGGTCGACTCAGCCTCAAATTAGTACCTGGGGCGGTGTGTAAACATCTCCACTAGGGAGACAAAGGCGGTCGGGCGTGGTGCTGGCCACCCACCCCCTCGTGTACCGTTCCGGCCTTCATAGGTGCTCGCTAACAGCACTTGCCCTAAAAGTATGTTAAGTCTCTACCGGTGATCTTTGTCTTTGTAGTGGGGAGCGGTAGTGTAGCGGTTAGCGCGATGCACTACGAACCCGGCAACCCGAGTTCGATTCCCGCCACCACCAGTGACGATTATCCAAACCGGCCCCGGACCTCCACTAGGTCGACTCGGCCTCAAATGAACACCTGCTGCGCGAACACGAGCTTCGATTTAGTTGACAACGCCGACCTGCTCTATATATACGCACACACTCACATCCCCGAGATCCGTTCAGCCCGAACGGATTATACCTGGGTGCTTTGAGGAGGTCGCTGCGAATCCTGAACCCCCGGGACTCCGTCGCAAGCGAGGTTTTTTCCGCGCCTCGACGGATTTATTTTTTTGCCCCAAGCAGACATATTTAATTGATTCATTAATACTCGCCGTGCTGACGACCTTAGCGGACCACGGCTTACGGAGCGCTCGTCCTTGGCGGCGGTTGGAGCAACCCGAACGAATGCGTTGCGTCGCGGGTTTTGCAGCGAGCGCGCGTTGTGCAGTTTAACACGTGTTAGGCTTTCGCGACCAATGTCCATAATAGAGGTTTTTTTTGGGTTTAGATTGCGTATATTACGCGATCTAACCCCAAAAATCTCAGATGTGTGTTGTGCATCCGTCGAGCGAGTGCACGCTCTGCAGTTTTACTTCGAAATCACTTCATGCCCTTTGTGTGTTTTTTTTGCTTTTTGTTGCCGAGGCCAATTTTCAATTGAGGAAAAACTCAAGTGCGCATCTGTCAGTTTTACTCCCCCAGAATTCGTAAATCGTTGTGCGGCAAGCGCTCTCGCGCGAGCAACACCGCTGCAAGGCAGTCGATGGTTTGTCCATTTCAACCGAATTGTTTATTGAGGAGGGAGGAGGAGGGGGGGGGTTGGCTCGGACTGCCGCTCCGTGCCTTTCCTGCGTCAGAGCCGCTGACCCCCTCTGCCCCCCCCCCCCACCCCGACCCTACTACGATCCTGGGGTTCACATTTTTTCTTGTTAAAAGGGCAGGGTCTGCAGCGGGGCCCCTCGCTGTTGTCGAGCGAGCGGCGCGCCCCTTCTCTGGACGCTCCGATGTCTTCTGGCCCCCCCCCCCGCACGCGAAGCCTCGGCCAAATGTCGCGAGCAAAACTCTCTCCCGTAGAGGCCGCGTGAGTCACAACGAGGCTTCCACGGACGAAGCGAACGCACGGTTGTTACTCTTGTTGTTGTTGTTGCTATCATCGTCGTCGTCCTCGCGCTATATTTTCATTGCGGAGCTTCCGTCAGCGACGAAAGATATTGCTGGGTGCGCGGTGGCTTGGGGCGGCTTGAGTGGTCAAGGTCTGAACAGGCTGGACCCACCTGCTTACCCATCGAGATCTGAAGAGCATTGGTCCGGGGCATTGGTGCACGGCGTGCAACCTGCAGATGTGGGCCGCCCTTGCCTGCACACCGGAGCCCTCCCAGTAAACGCGGCCAACGTTGAGTCCCTCCAACGTTGGTGCAGCGGTTTAGCGGACTCTTGCGATACACCCCCCTGCCCCCCCTCCCCACCCCCCCGTTCGTCTCCTCGGGGCCGTGAGCCCCGCGGTCTTCCGACGAGTTCCGCACGTGGCGGCGCACGCGCAGACAAAGATCCCCTGCGTAGCCTGTAACAGACTGTGGGGGCAAGCGCTGCTAACGAGCACCCACGAAGGCCGGCATGGCACACGAAGGGGTGTGGGTGGCCAGCGCGTGCGTGCGTGCGGCCGTCAGCAAGATCGTGCGGAGAGGTTTATTCGTCTGTTTCAGCAGCGTCAGAACGCATTACGGGCCTGCCTGCCCGTCCGCTGCCCCCACCCGCCACTGCCCGCCCGCCCGCTCGCCCGCTCATAAAGTGGACGATGATGCTGCGTTTTGCAGCCGGACGGCTCAATGCATCCCGCTTACGTTCCATGAGATTACAGGCGGCCGGCTGACCCGGGGTTATTATTATTGTTCTGCGACAGGGGGTTGGAAGGACACGGCTGGGGGTGGGTGGGTGGGTGGGGGGTTGTGGAGGGGCGGGGGGGGGGCAGTGATCATCCGATTGTTAAGCGGCACACGGAGAGCAAGGCGGCCCGGATGGTTTGAGTTAAATAACATGATTATCATCTGCATATCAGCATTCCTGAACTTGCTGAAACCAGGGTGCTGCAGAGGGCATGAGGGCGTTTGGGGCCTTCTGTTTGCATGTGCCTCGATCTGTGTGTGTGCGTGTGTGCGTGTGTAAGTTTATACGTGTGTGTGCCTGCATGTGTGCCTTTGTGTACGTGTGTTTATGTGTGTGGGGAGTGGTGGCGCAGTGGTTAGCGCACTGCACTACGAACCCGGCAACCAGAGTGTGATTCCCGCTCGTGGCTAGCATGGTGATCAATATCTGAACCGATCGTGGGCCTCCCCTAGGTCGACTCGGCCTCAAATGAGCACCTAGTTTGGCGCGTAAACATCATCAATGGGGAGACAAAGGCGGCCTGTGAGCCTGGCCGTTGCCTCCTTCCCGCTCGTCTGTGCTTTCTCCTCAGGCCTCTGAGACGCCCTCTCTCTGCGGGGGCGATGACCAAATGCCGTACTGAGTTGAAGTGACGATAATTTCTACTCCAGTCTGACGTTGCGTGGTGTGGAGCGGTTGCATCGTGAGCCAAAGCAGTGCGGGGTGCGTGTGGACTGTGTCGTGACGGAACACGGGCGCGATGCAATCGGATGCATTAAACTGTTCGACTAAACTCTTTGTATTTTACCAGCTACGGCCCACTTTAGCTATGTAGTTCTTTTTCAGAAGTCACCTGGCCACAAATTATAGCACAGCAAAGTGGCTTATCATCACGTGGAAGGTGAGCCAAGTGCTCTCAAGGCGCGACGTTGATTCTAAATGTGGAAGGAAAAACCGGAGGACCCGGAGAAAAATCCACGCGACCACAGGGAGAGAGAGAGACACGCAAATTCCAAATATACAGCAGCAGGCGTCAGGGTCAGGATCGAACCCACCACCTCCTGCGTACCAGGCGAGGTAGTTAACATCGCCTAGCCACCCTGATGATGATGAGAGAGACGCACACGGAACTCCTAATATACAGCAGCAGCCGTCAGGGGTCGGGATCGGGATCCAACCCACGACCTCCTCCGTACCAGGCGAGGTGGTTAACACCTTGCCACCTACATGCCTGGCAAGTGCCGAACAAGCCCGGCGCCGGCGGCGTCGACCTGAAAAGCGCGACGCGGTGCCGTTGGGCTAAGCCGCTAAGAGAACGGTTGGCACCCGTTCAACTCGCCCCTCACACGTCGAAGGGCTATCGGCGCGGCGCGTCTCGATTGTCGTCGGTTTTTTCCTTTCCGTGCCGCGCATTTAGATTCCCGGTGAAATACGCGGCGCTTTTTGTAAAAGTGGCGTCCGAAGTAAGAAAAAAACTTGCTTGGTCTGCACGTCGCCGTTCAAAGTTAACACAAATCAAGGCGGAAATAAAAGCCTCCTTTCCCCGCCACGCTATCGTATATTGGACGCGCGTTGGCCCCCCCAACTCTGATTTAAGGTAATTAGAAAGCAGGGGGGGGGAGGGTGGCGTGGAAGGAAAAAAAAGTGGAAGATTCTGCGCGACACTCGGAGAAAGGAACTCTGGGGCCCGTACGCATTTTTTTCATTCCGTTCCACGAGCACCCATTGTCCCGGCGATGGATTTGAGCTGAGTTACGCATTCGCAGATAACTCCCCATTCCAATAAATTATTTCTCTGCTCCGAGATCCGCTTGGCATTTTTGTCGCTAGCGATCGAGCCGCCACTTTGATTGAGGGTTTGTTGTTTTGTGTTGTTGTTCGCTTTTTTGGGGAGGTGGCTCTCTTTTTTCTTTTCCTCTCACCGCTTGGCTTGGCCCAGCCCTCGTGGATATTGGGGAACGTCTTTTTGGGGGGTCGTTGGGGGGGGGGGGGCTCGCCGCTTCTTTTGCCTGTCAGCACTTCTCTTAATTAAAGGGGCGGTCTGAGCGATCCGATTTGCTCTCGCACTTTCTCCCGGCCGGAGAGCCGCCGCGTCTGCCAGCTCTGCTAGGATCTGCATCGTCGTCGTCGTCGTCAGCAGCAGCCATGCTCTAGTCACTGCTGGATGAAGGTCTTCCCACACCTCGGCCGATGTTCCGTCAGGCCCCTTCCCCTCCTTGGGCCGTCACTTTGTCGTTACCCTGCGCGGCAGCAGCGTCACTCAAAATCTGCTTCGGACTGTCACAGCCTCACGTCGGATCTCTGCCGTCAGCCCCTCGGTGTGGAACGTCAAATGCACTCTGGCTTTCAAGAAACATCTCAACGCCGCTCTCTGTGTTGGGGCAGGCTTTCGAAGCACCCCTGAGTTTGGCTCCGCAAAATAATCTGGCGCGTTATGAATGCCATCATTTCGATTATTATTATTATTACCACCACGGGACGTCGTCGCGTACCGGCGACGGCGTCCTGCTCAAGCCCGGAGCGCCGTCGGAAAGCGTCGCGTGACCCTCTCGCGGATCGCGTCCGGCAGCCGCCTTGTGTCGTGTCGTGCCGCGCGCAATACTGAGCGGCGAGACATCGGACCGTCCGAAGGGGCGATGTTTTTTGTGCCAACGCGTCGCTCGCGCGTCGCGAGACGCTCCGGAAACGCACGAGGACGTGCCCCGAAATCCCCGCGAATCCGATCGCACGCGAACGAGAACACCGCTGAGAGATTACCGCATTGTAGGACGCAACACCAAACTTTTACTGGGAGAATGGGGGTTTGCGGGCGGTGGGGGGGGGATAGAAACCGCGTGGGTCTTATGCTCTGACTCGATCGCCCCATCTGCTGTGTGCCGTGTGGGCAGTAATTCGATTTGTCTGATGGGATGCAGCGGGGGGGTGGGGGGGGGCGGCGAGGGGGGGCGGGGGGGTGTGCACCCTCCGAGGTGTTTAGAGTGAAGTAATTACCGCACTGGAAGCCAACTAAAAAAATAATCAGTTGTGACAGAGACGACGTTCGCACGCCGGTCCCAGGTGCACTGCGCTTGTCTCCGGCTGCGCCGGGGCTATGGATCGGCTTCTGGGTGGGGGGGGGGGTTAAGGGGTTGGGAAACGCTTAAGAATTTTTTTCCTTAATTAAATGTATTTATTTTATTTTAGTCTTCGCGTAGCGCGTTGGCTCGACAGAGCATCGACGCAAGTCGCCTTTTTTCTTGACCCCCCCCCACAATCCGGAACGCAAGTCCCGGGGAAAAGATGAAAAGACAATTTTTTGACGAGCACGCCTCAAATTCCGATTCAATTAGCGGTAGGTGGGGGGTTTGGCGGCGGCGGTGGCGGTGGGGGGGGATTAGCGGATGTTGAGCGTCGATTGCGAGTTTTGGGGCAGGTTAGAGGATGCGCTCAATGAACCGTTTTCAGCTCTGCCGTCCGCTCAATCGGCCCCATTGATCCGCTCGCTTTCTGTTTAAAACAAAAAAAGATTTTTTTTTTGTTGGTTTCGCTGTAAATGCACGTGTGATTTCTGTTCCTCCGTATGGATTTCACTCCGGTGAAAAACCGAGCGGAGACGGAGGTCTTTATTCAACGCTCAGCCCGCTGCGCCGTCGTTCGCTAATGCGGAGCGATCCGTCGCCAGTTTTTTTGTTGAGGGAGAATCGGGCCTGGCGATTTCAGGCGTCTTTTAGGATGACGCTTAACGGCGCTGATCTTCGCGGTTGCGCTGTGCGGCTCTCCTCCGTTTTGTCCGCCGGGTTGTTACCGCGCTTCGTTCGGCACGATGTCCGACGTTTCGCTACACGTGCTGGGAGCTTCTTAAGGAACTTCCTTTCGTAGCGTGTGGAGCGAAACGTCGGACATCTTGGAGAACGGAACGCGTCGGGAGCGCTGTGCAGCAGCAGCAACAGCAGTACAGCCGCCACAGTCTCCTCGAGTGGTTTGTAAAGCGACGTTGATAAGATCGGAGAACACCTTGGGCGCACAAGCGTTCAAGTTACAGAGCCACGGAATTATGGAGCAATCGGAAAACTGCGAGCACGAACGGCCCGGTTTGTTTCATCTCTGCAAGGAAGTAATGCTTCATTAGCGGGATAATTGGCCGACCAAATGAACATTTCCCGAACGGCATTTGTTTCAATCAGCAGAGTTGCTTACGTATTTAATTGTTACTGTTACAGATAATTCGCTGGGAGCTGTTGTGCGTTGTCGTGCGTTTGTGGTTTTACTCCCGGCTCACGGCTTACATCAGCGGCAAGTGATGTGCTCACTCGTCACAGAACCTCCCCAGTGCGGTGAAGTATGGTCAAACGGCTCCCATAACCAAAGAGCATTAGGAGGCCTTCTGTTATCCGGATGTACATCGACGTGGATGCTGTAAATGGTTGTTGGATAGTGCATAGAACAAACAAATTAAATACAGAGAATGTAAATTAAATATATTTGCAGATTTATGTCTTTTTTTTTGGCCCCACTAATGAAGTCTTCACATGTCTTGAGCGGGTGTCCCATGAATTATGAACGATGAAGTCATTGATTTTCCACCGTGCACCAATTAATCTGCGGATACGTATTCACGCATATCTAAAGTAACTTTAAAAAAAATAAAACAGCACGCTTAATAATAAAACCCCGATAAAAACGCGCGAAACGGATGAAATTGTCGGGGAAAGGACGATACTTGGACAAAGCCCAAAGTTACTCGCTCACCCGGAGCAGTGCTGCTCAAACCTTCTTTGAGCCCGCGGATCGCTCGGCCGATGCGAACATTAATCTACTCATCAATAACGCTGCCGTCAAGTAAATATTTCATCGGAGACGCTCCGGGCGTTGGCCCTTCACGTCAAGGAAGGGCCATCATCTGAAAGATCTCGCATTTTCTTTTGTGTTGAGTGTGTCGTTGTTAATTGCGCCCGTGCCCCACTGCCAGCAGCAGGAGCAGCAGCGCCGAATAATTATTGTCGTTTCAAATTCACAAATCTGCGCATTGTTACTTTGTGCGGTGTGCGAACAGCGCACGGCACGCTGGGCAGACACACGTCACGTGGCGCAGTGCTACCGGCCTCAACAGGCGCTCGCCGACTGTGCGATCGCGCACCCCCTTGCGACCTGCGGCGGCTAACCGGGGCGATCGCTGTCTCTCTCTCTCTCCCCGCTGTGGCCGTGCGACCACAGGGACCCCGGTGAACCGCATCCCCATCATGGCCAAGCAGGTGCTGGACCTGCACACGCTCTACAAGCTGGTGACGGAGAAGGGCGGACTCGTGGAGGTGATCAACAAGAAGATCTGGAGGGAGATCACGAAGGGACTCAACCTGCCCACGTCCATCACCAGCGCCGCCTTCACTCTGCGCACACAGTGAGTTGTCCCGCTCAGCGTCGGACTAAAACTTCAATGTATTTTTTTTTTACACACCAGGTAAGGCCTCCACTTGAGCTGTCTACGTAGCTCTGTTTCACGAGCGACCCGGCCATCGCAAACGATAGCTCGCCGAAGTGGCTTATCGTCACGTGGAAATTTATAGCAGCTGTCGAATACTCTGAAACCGCGCGATTTTGATTCTAAATGTGGAGGGGGAAAACCGGAGGACCCGGAGAAAAATCCATGTGGCCACGGGGAGACTCCAACTATACAGGCGTCGGGGTCGGGATCCAACCCACAACCTCCTGCATACCTGGCGAGGGAGATAACATCTCATAGACACCGTTATCTTAGAACTGTCAAGGACTTGGGTTTACCAGACTGACTATTTCGTGACCTGTGTTCAATCCACCCCACTGCAGGTCACAACAAAGACAAAGATTCCCCCATATAGCCTTAACAGACTGTTGGGGCAAGTGCTGTTAGCGAGTAGCGCCTATGAAAGCCGGCACGGCACACAAGGTGATGGGTGGCCAATACCACGCCCGGCTGCCTTTGTCTCCCCAAATGAGTACACCACACAAGGTACTCATTTGAGGCTGAGCCGACCTAGGAGAGGCTCAGGACCGGTTCAGATAATCAACACTGGTTTTGGCCATGAACTCGGGTGTCGCCAGGTTCATAGTGCAGAGCGCTAACGGCCACCCCGCCGCTCCTTATAGGTCACAACCGGCACGCTCGCTCACCCACTCACTGACCCAGCCACCCATTTACTCGGTCAGATTCGCTTACTCGCCACACTGCAGGTCACAAGATGCATCCTTCCGATCCCTTCCCTCGCACCCGCTCCCCTTTGGAATTCCCTCCTCCAACCATCGTCTCTTCCCCCTGCCCGCTTCCCATCGTCTCTTCTCTGCCCCAAGCTCTTTTTTTTCTTCCACACACACATATATAAAATGTTGTTTAATTCCACATTCTCCCACGCGTACATTGCGACATTCTTCATACATTGCAACATCCTGTTGTCATGGGCTTCGACGGTAACAGGTCAACCGGACTCATCAAAGCAGGCGGAGTGGGTGAAGGGAGGGATTTTCCTTGGGGGGGAGGTGCTGTTGGCCAGGTCATTGGCGTTCTGGCGATCAGATATTTAAGACTGGTCTAAGGTTTAGCAATGGACCCTATGCACGTGCTGTAATTCTTCTTCCTCCTCTGTGAGCTTACCAGCTTACAGCTCAGATGCTGCTCGTGCTCCGATTGGGCCTGAATTAATTCAGCCACTGAGTATGGGACGAGGGGGGGGGCGGTTTGTGATTCTACCACGCGCTCAATACGGCTTTCCTGGCCCCGTTACACTGAAAGTGCTTAACAAAGCGTTCTGTTCTCGAGTCAAATAATACAAATAAAACACAATAAAATAATTCTCACGACGTTTTGGCCACAACGCAAGCAGCCGTCCCCAGGTGAAGAACAAGTCTGTCGGAAAGACAGTGTCAGACGAAACGTCGTGAGAATTGTATTTCATTATGTTTTATTTTTTTTATTTTATTATTTCCCTTCTACGTGACTTTACCAAAAGAACCAAGAAGATGAATCCCTGCAGTCACGAAAGCTTTAAATCGAAAACCCCCCATTATATGTTTCATAGAGCTCGGCGATAGTCGGATATGACCAGAAAGCACGTTGGGTATCGTGGTGTTAGCCCCGCCAAGCTCTTAAAATAACGACTGGCTCGCCGAATACAAGAAATGCGTTGCACTCTCATCTATTACGGCTCTGAAAAGGGTGCTGTTTGTTTCTGGCCGCTGTGTCAAATGGAAAAGTGTGGGCGGTGTTGTTAATCATCCTGTAAAAATTACCGAGCAGCTGAATTTTTCAACGGTCAATTCTGAATTTACAAACATGTGCCCGTCACTATGATACTCAGCCACTGTAACAAAAACCGCTGGACGTTTGCCCACTCTAATTTCTTTTATTTTATTTGTTTTGGCCGAGCCCAAAAAAAAAAACGAACGCGCTGCGCATTTTACTCAACGGGAGTTTTGAGCGCTTTGTCCATTGCGACGGGAAATAAAAATTGTTCCAGGCAGCAGCAGCAGCCGCGGAGAGACGCCGCTCAGACAAGGCCAGGCCAAGTTTTGGGAGCGATCGGCAGCAGGCGTCTTGGGTAGTTCTGCGTGCAAGGCGGCGCTTAATAATACTTTCAGAACCTCCGACGTTATTTCTTGAGCGTCTCGTAGACTGGCGGTGTTGATCTCTGTCCTCCTTTATCTAAGTGTGTCTATTTTTTGTTAATCGGATATTGTTCGTTGAACGTGGGGAGCAACAGTCTAGCAACAGAATGCCGTGTTCAACTCGCCATCGATCGTCGATCAATTCCAATTGATCCCCAATCGATCCCAAACGGCTCTAATCAAGAGTTTTAGCAATCGCCATCGATTCCCGGCCGATTCTTAATCGACAGAGAGGCAATTTGACCGCTCGTGTGCCCTCGAAGAAACGAGGCAGAAGAGAGGGAGGGGAATAAAAAGATGTGATTCATCGCGATCAATTCGGGGTCAACGTGAATCACTGCTGGATCGATGAGAAGATTTTCAGGGGCAGCGGGACAAGAGTTTGGGCCCTGGGGTCACGGACGTATGTTGTATGTATGTTATATGTATGTTGTACGTACGTGCGTTGAACTTTTTTCACGCCGTACGTAGCCGACCGTCCCAATCGGAGGTGCTGAACACACAATGCACCGTCCTCCATCCGCGCAGTGTCCCGTGCCGGTTGGGCTTTCGACGTCACGCGCATTATCGTGAGCCTAAGAACCGATGCGAATCAATGAATTGACGAGAGAGAGCGGGTAACAGTTCATTGTAATTGCTGTACGCACACTCTCCTGTGCTGCATTCCCCAAAATTATGAGACGTGCTTTTCACCCCCTCCGCCCCCCCTCCGTATTTTAAAGCTATTGTTGGGAGAGCGGGTGTAACTTGTTATGCAGCTGCTATATTTGTATATCTTTATATATACCAGGCACACTGTTGTGGGGGGCGGGGGGGGGCGCCTTGCTGGCCCCTGAGAAGTGCGGTGATTGTTTGTCGAGAGATAGACAATAATTATTTATTTGTTATTCATCAGCAGCAGGAAGTTGCATAACAGCTCACTTCTCTTTTTCATTTCTCACGGCATTTGTCGATGTAACACTCCCGATGACACGATAACACGATAACACGATAACAACACGCACCTTCCGATGAGCACGGTTGGCAAGGGGGGCGCGGGGGCCCATTCGACGCTCGCGCCGACAATTCCCCGACCATCGCATCTTTTATTTTTAAATAAATAAAAATAAAACACCGCAAGCCACCTGCGTTCGGCTCTGGATCTGCCCTGACCTCCTCTCCCCCCCCACCACCCCCCTCCCCAACTTTTATCTATGCTTGCTCTAGCAGAACTCTCGCCGCATATCTGCAATCCCTTCATTGTGATTGCGCTGTTCATTCCATCTTGCTTCCAGGCCTCGCTCGACAAATGTTTGCCGAATGTTTGCGAGTTTTTTTTTCTCTTTCAGCGCGTTCACCCGACCTGACCGCGCACGTGCCTCGATCCAAACCTCGGCTACCGGCGCCGCCGAGGCTTTTGACCCACGGTTGCTGTGCCCCCCCCGCCCCCCCCCCCGTGCCGACTCCAACCGGTCAGCACCTGGCTCCGCTCCGACCCCGTGGCGGCCCCACCCCTTCCACCCCCTCCCCCCCCCACTCCGTCGCTCGCTCGTTGATCTCGAGTGAGCTGCGCCCGCGCCCCTACTCGAGATTTGTCATCGCGATTAGAATGGGAACATTTTATTTATTTATACCGAGAACTGCTCGTCGCTACCGGCTTCTCTCTCTCTCTTTTTCGCGGCTTTGTCTTTTTCGCCAAGTTATTCTCTTTGCTGTAAAAAATAAACAATCCAGGTCAGGCCCACTGAGTGAGCGGCTCATCATGATCGTGTGGAAATTCATAGTGGCAGCCAAAATACTCTTAAACGTGTGATGCCGATTCTAAATGTGGAGGGAAAAACCGGAGGACCCGGAGACAAATCCACACGACCACAGGGAGAGAGAGAGACACACAAACTCTAAATATACAGCAGACGTCCAGATCAGGATCGAACCCACCACCTCCTGCGTACCAGGCGAGGTAGTTAACATCTCCTAGCCACCGTGATCATGATTAGAGAGAGACACGCAAACTCCAAATATACAGCAGCTGGCGTCATGGTCAGGATCGAACCCACCACCTCCTGCGTACCTGGCGAGGTAGTTAACATCTCCTAGCCACCGTGGTCATGATGAGAGAGAAACACGCAAACTCCAAATATACAGCAGCAGGCGTCAGGGTCAGGATCGAACCCATGACCTCCTGCGTACCAGGCGAGGTAGTTAACATCTCCTAGCCACCGTGGGGGACCCTATATATTTTGATTGTGACATTGGTGTCGTGGCCATGAACATTTTTTCAGGCTCACGCGCGGCGTAGAGCAGCCCTCTGGAAGATCTCAATTTTTTTTGATCGAGGCTTCTTAATGCCCTCGGCTTTCCTCCCAAATTATTTGCTTGTTTCCCCGTCTCGAATCTGAACGTTACCCCAAAATTCATAATCGACCCACCGTGTTCGCATCTATCTCTATCTTGAATCTCTCGTCGTTTTTTTGTCGTTGCGTAGTGTTCAAATTCCTGAACGCGCCGCCGTGTTCCGGCACCCGACGACACGCCGGACCTTTATATATCTGCGTTCCTTGTATTTGATGTCTCTCTTCATCTTTTCTGAGTAACCCAAGATGCATGTTTGCGTTCTTGCGTGTGTGCGCGTGCTTCTCTCGCGCGCATCAATATTCTCGGAACATTGTGATTTGACTTCCTCGTTCCAGGTGGCTTTTTGTGTTTGTTTTTTTCCATCGTCCCCCTCTCTCTCTCCCCCCCCCCCCCCTTGGCCGTGGGTCGGCAATTGTCGGGAAACTGAACACCGCTCCCGCTCGTGCGGCAACGCAGCCCTCACAATGGCTCATCCTCAAACTCGCTCGCTCGTTCATTCACCACTTCCCGCTTGGAATTTCTGTAGCCTACTTCTCACGTAGCATCGTCGCACACACCGCCCCCCCCCCCCCCCCCCCCCCCCCCGTTGAATCCCATTCACCCTGAAAGCCCCCAGCGTCCTCTTCCATATGACGTCGGGCTGTACCCAGAATCATCTCAGAATCGTAATCTTTGTTTAATGCTGGAGCAATGCGATGAGCTATGAGGCTCTTTTTTTCACACGCGTCCAGTAGGTGCGCCGGGTCAGAAAGTTGCAACAACAAGCAATGAAAAAAAAAACGATAGAGGAGTGTAAAGTATAGGAATGGTAAGCCGATCACTAAAATTTAATGCGTACACCAAAGCTAAACTACTTTTTTATTTTACCAAGTTAAAGCCCACTGAGCAATTAGTTTATTTTTCAGAAGCGATCTGGCCATCACAAATGATCGCCCCACGAAGTGGCTTATCGTCATCGCGTGCAATTTTATTGCAGCAACCAAATAATGGGAAGCCGCCCAGCTTTGTCGCCGAGGTTCCCGGTTCAAACCCAGCAGGTTGCCCTGATTAATACCACGGCTCTCATAACCATTAAAAATGCCACGCACCGTCTGCTTTGCACACAGCGGATGTTAAAGATCCCCTTGACGTCATCATCCGAGAGAGAGAGAGAGGAGGCGATTCCAAGTTCGAGTTTTTTTTACGATGCAGTAAATTACTCGCTTTGGATTGTACGTTTGTATGTATGTACGTTGAACTTCTTTCGCACCGTACGTAACCAACCGTGCCAATCGGAGGATTGTGCTCGTGGCAACGATCGCCCACCACTCCTGGCAGACTAAAATGCCCGTTGTTGTGACTACTCCAGCTTACAAAGTCGGCCAAACACCCTCCGTAGAGAAGCTTGTCTCTTTCAAAGGGAAGGTGGAGGCCCTACCATCAGCAGTGTCGCGAGTGGGAAATTGTGGGAGCTGCACCTTTATCAACTGTTCAAATCACAGCCAGGATTACTCCACCGCCCCCCATTACCTCACTTTTCTTTTGCTTTTGATTGATCGCACAAAATCCGTCCTAGTTTCTCCGGCTGTTTACTTTGTGTTTTTGACCGCCCGGTCAATACCTCCCCATGGCTACGCATCGCCGTGTCATGAATCTGTAAAACTAGGAGATGTTAACTACCTCGCCTGGGATGCAGGAGGTCGTGGGTTTGATCCTGACCCTGACGCCTGCTGTATATTTGGAGTCTGCGTGTCTCTCTCTCTCTCTCATCATCACGGTGGCTAGGAGATGTTAACAACCTCGCCTGGTACGCAGGAGGTCGTGGGTTTGATCCCGACCCTGACGCCTGCTGTCTATTTGGAGTCTGCGTGTCTCTCTCACTCTCTCTCTCCCTGCGGTAACGTGGATTTTTCTCCAGGTCCTCCGCTTTTTTCCCTCCTCATTTAGAATCAACATCGCACGTTTCGAGTATTCGGCTGCTGCTAGAAATGTCCTCACGATGATGATAAGGCACTTTGTTGAGCGATCAATTTGTGGCCTGGTCGCTTCTGAAAAAGAGACTAATTGCTTAGCGGACCTTAACTGGCAAGTCCCAGATAAGCAGCGTTCATAGCAAAGGCTTTGGCGAATCAAAGGGGCTAACCTTCCCCAACTCTCTACACCCCCCTTTGAGAACCCCAAAATTGGTATTCTATTGATAATTACCAAAGAATATCTTCTTGGTTCTTTCGGTAAAGTCACGTAGAATGGAAATAATAAAATAAATAAAAATTCACGTAATAAAATTATTCTCATGACGTTTCGGCCACAACGCAAGCAGCCGTCATCAGGTGGAGAACAGGTATGTCGAGAAGACAGTCTGAATGACAAGTCCCAGGCTTGGAGCGACTCTGTCTTCTCGACAGACCTGTTCTCCACCTGAGGACGGCTGCTTGCGTTGTGGCCGAAACGTCGTGAGAATGATTTTATTATGTTTTATTTTTATTATTTTATCATTTCCATTCTACGTGACTTTACCGAAAGAAACAAGAAGATGAATCCCTGCAGTCACGAAAGCTTTAAATCGATACCAAAGAATACTTTGAATTTAAAACAAAATTATCAATGCAGGGCCCTATTTAAAAGGCTTGAAATTTCACGACTGCCACCCCCATCCTCCCACCCCCACTTCTCCCGCAGCCCAGCCCACCCGCCATCACAAACTCACGCTCACCGGTGCGGTGAAGTATGGTTCAAAGAACCCCCGTGACCAACAGCGGTGCGGTGGAGGCCCCCCACCGAACGGTGGCGTGAAAAGGGGGCAGCGGATTGCGACGAGCGTCGTTCCAGGTTGCCCCCTGCTTAATTGCCCGTCGGTGTTTTTCACGTGAGCGATATTTCAGGAGGTGGGGGGGGGGTGGCGTAGGAGTCACATGACGGAGTCAAACTCATGCGGTCTGGCTGCAAGGCAGAGTGGAGCACATTTACAGTGGGTTGGGGGGGGGGGGTCGAGGGGGGGGGGCGGCCCATCCTTTTGCCAATTACAATTTTACGAGCGGCCGTAACCTTTTAAGAGGAAAAGTAAACCCCCCGGATTTAAATATCCCGCCTCGTATATGGAAAATTCAATAGCTCGCAGGAAGAGAAAGTTTCAGTAATTACAAGTGGTAATTTAAGCAGCTGTCTTGCCTGTTGCGTCATTGTTGTTTCACCGCTGCCCTCGGATGGGTGAGCGCAACTCAACGATTTCTCCATCAACTGTTTAACGAACCCTGGAGAAAGCCCTTTCCCAGAGTCTTGGGATCACGTTTTTTTTTTTTTGCAGGAGCCCGTTCGATTAGTCCCTGTGTGAGCGTGTCGAGCGTTCGTTGTTTTGTCGAGTTTTTCGTAATGTTTGAGAACTTCTTGGTTCTTTCGGTAAAGTCACGTCGAAGGGAAATAATAACATAATAAAAATAAAACATAATATAATACAATTCTCACGAGGTTTCGGCCACAACGCAAGCAGCCGTCCTCAGGTGAAGAACAGGTCTGTCGAAAAGACAGCGTCTGAATGTCTTTCCGACAGAGCTGTTCTTCACCTGAGGACGGCTGCTTGCGTCGTGGCCGAAACGTCGTGAGAATTGTATTTTGTTATGTTTTATTATTTTATTATTTCCGTTCTACGTGACTTTACCGAGAGAACCAAGAAGATGAATCCCTGCAGTCACGAAAGCTTTATATCGAAATTTAATGTTTGAGAAATTAGTAATTTTTCTGCCGAGTTTTGAGAAGGGAACCCCTCCCATCGCTCCATCCCCCCGCTCCCCCCCGTGCATCCTGGCTAAAAACCAGAAAACAACGAACTCAACACGCCCGTCAATAATAACGTGGCCCTTAAAATAAAAATGAAAAAATATAATCGGTGACGTTTTGGGCAACGACCATCCTTTATTGTTGGGATTATTTTGGCCGCTGTTCTAAATTTCCTCGCAACGATGATGCCACTTTGTTGAGCTTCTGAGAAAGAAAGTGATAGCTCAGTGGGCTTTGCCTGGAAAAAAATAAACATAGATATATATTTTTTAGTGATTTGCTGATCCTTTCCTATACTTTGCACCCATATATTGTTGCCACGTTCTGACCCCGTGCCCCTACTGGACATCTGTGAGCAAAGAGCTTGACAGCTCTTCAGATTCCTCCAGTCTGAATAAATATCTTGATTTTCTAGCCTTTTGCCCGTCCAAGGACGGGTGTATTGCAGTAAATCTGAAACTTGCAAGCAAAAAGCAGCCCGTGACGTGATATTCATTTCATCCGTTCGTGTGCAGTTTGTAAGGCCGCGGTGACACAGACCTATTTCATTTTAAGGTTACAATCCTTTGTTCATCACGACGTCCTTTTTACTTTGATGTCTCAACAGCGCTACGGAGATCGCGTGACGTGAGGGTTCCACCTTTGTAGTGAGGGCTGCGAGTTGACGCCAAGGAGGGGGGAGTGAAGTCACTCGCTAATTAATATTAATGGAGGGGGTGGTGTCCATTTGGAGGACATCACCTGTTCATGATTATTAATGAGGGGGAGCTGGTCGACGTGGAGTGAGGTCACGCGCGGGACACACAGACATTCTTGGCTCATCGTAGTAAATTAAGCCATTCCCCTCCTTGTCCTCCCTCCTCTCTGAAAGCCTCACCTCTAGTTCTCTCTTGCCCAATTATCTTCCTTCCCCTCCACTGCTTCCCGTCCCTTGCCCACCCTCCCGTCATCCCCTCTCACTATCCCTCGATCGCTCTCACTCATCCATCAGCTCCGTGCGCAGCGCGCCCGTGCCCTCCCCGCCAACGACATCGCCCCAATCCGCGTCACCGTTCTGTGAGCTGTGTGGAGCGCCTTGGGTGAAGGCGCTCGCTCTATAAATATAAATTGTGTTAAGGATTGGATGCGTGGCATATAAATTTAATAAATGAATGCACACCGGACAAAATCTCTGCCGTGAAGAAGAGACGTTGGCTGAAACATCACCTTTTGTGTGTTTTTTGTCCGTTTGAGGCCACGGCATTATTGACAAACATCTTGAGTCTGTTTGAATGAAGCAAATGGGTTTTTCCCCGTAAGAGCGTGTTGGGTTTGTTTGTTTGTACGTATGCGCGCTGTTGTGCGTAGGCGTTCGTGTGTGTGTGTGTGTGTGCGTGGCCGTCAACGCGTGTGTCCGTATCAGTGTGCGCACGTTGGCGGATGTGTGCCGGGGAGCGGTGGCGCAGTGGTTAGCACACTGCGCTACGCAACCCAGCCACCTCGGTTCGATTTCCAGATACGGGTAAAAACCCTGAAAGGCGAGTGGTATCTGGACCAGTCCTGGGGCATCCTGGGCCTCCCTTGGGTCGACTCGGCCTTGAATGAGTCCCCAGTCCGTCGCGTAAACAACAGCGTGGCAGACACAAAGGCAGCCGGGCGTAGTGCCGATCGCGCCCACTCCCTCGTGCGCTGTGCCGGCCTTCACGAGTGCTCGAATACAACACTCGCCCCAACAATCTGTTGAGGCTATATGGACGGGGGGGTGGGGTAGGGTGGTGGATCTTTGTCTTCGTTGTCCGCAAAACACTTAGCACGCTCGGAGCAAGGTAGAAAGGTGGCGGGCGCGGCCCTTTAATGGCTTGCTCTCACCGCTGCTCGTCGTCGGGTCTGGAGGGCGTTCAGACCTCCTCCTCCACGCTCACCCACACCTGACCACACCACGTGCGTCCTGCTGGTGGACTGACTGCTGGTGGACTCGTTTGTGTGGCGAGGGCGCGAACGAGAACCCTCGCGAGTCGTCGTTTGGCACGCCGACGGTTCCCGCCGCGTCGTCCGTACGCGCGCGGAACTTTTCTCGCGCACCCTACGTGGCCGACCGTGATAATCGGTGGTTTTCCCGGGGAAGGAAAATGGTGAGATTTCCCCACTGCCGTGGCATGAGCAGGTGTGTTGTTGACTTTCCTTCGCAGAGGAGGTGACTTATTTTGTTTGATGCCATGGGGGTAAGTCAGGCCCAGCAGTCTCCAGTTGTCAGGGGTTTGAACTCGCAGCCTTTTGGTTGTGGAGTCATCGAGTGCTGTGACGGGGGGGGGGGGTTGGAGGGGTATGGCTCTGATTCGTTTGCATTTGCAATTTACAATCAGAGATTCAATCCGGGAAATGAAATTCGATAGAGGTGAAAGTACGCTGTAATTTCCCGCTTTGCATTTGTGTGGCTGGAATGGGAATTTGAGTGTGAACACGTGTGGATTGCTGGGTGTGTGCATGTGCGTGTGTGTGTTTGTCTGTGCGTACATGAATTGTGGGAAGCGGTAGTGGTGGTGCAGTGGTTCGCGCGCAGCGCTACAAACCCGGCGACCCGAGTTCGATTCCCGCTCATGGCAACCAACACCGGTGACGATTATCTGAACCCGTCCTGGGCCTCTCTCCCTAGGTCAACTTACCCTCAAATGAGTACCTGTTGCGGTGTGTAAACATCGCCACGGGGGAGACAAAGGTGGTCGGGTGTGGTGCTGGCCACCTACCCCCTCGTGTGCCTTGCCAGGCTTCATAGGTGCCTCTCGGTAGCAGCACTTGCTCCAAAAGTCTGTTAAGGCTATACGGGGGGATGGGGGAATCTTTGTCTTTATCTTGTACATGAACATGCATACAAATGCGCGTGATGCATGCCACATTTACAAAAATTTTGCATAATAAAATTCAAAACCGAATGCAAATTTACCTTCTCCACGTCGCGGTCCAACTTGTCGGGTTGATTCAGAGGGTTCTCATATTGGCTGCGTCGAGGGCTTAAAGCCAGCACCGTTGGGGACACACAGGTTCACATCCAGGTTTACACCCTGTCATTAAATCAGATTCTCCGGTGTAATGCGTTAATGGTTCCACCCTGGTAATAAATGACGTGAAAAATTTGGAGTATTAAACGTAGGTTTTTGTTGTTGTTTAGTTTTGCTTTATTCTCTGAACCAGTTTGCAGTGTTAATAACATTTATAAGCCTACGTGTTAAACTTAATACAAATTTGCCAACGTCGCATTTTGGTTCATTCGATGGAAGGATAGGGTCAAGCAAATTCAAAATAGAACCTGGAAGGAAAGCATCGTGGTCGTCGTAATTGGGAGGCAGAGGAGGAGGTGGTGGTGGTGGTGGTAGAGGAGGAGGTAGTGGAGGTTGAGGAGGCGATGGGTGGGACGTGTGCAAGACATGGCACGGTGCTCAAGCTTGACTCAACGTTTGACAATTATCGTTAATGGGACTTAAAAAAAAATCATTGAGCTACACAGCTTTCTTTCAGAAACGATCTGGTGACAAATAATAATAGCCCAACGAAGTTGCTTATCACGTGTAAATAAAGGTATGGCAGCCAAATACAGTAAACGCATGTTTATAAATGTGGAGGGAAAAACCGGAGGACCCGGAGAAAAATCCACGCGACCACGGGGAGAGAGAGACACGCAAATTCCTAAAATACGGGTGTCAGGGTTGGGATCGAACCCACGACCTCATGCAAACCAGGCGAGGTGGTTAACACCTCGACAAAGACATCAAATCCACAGGCGAGGGCTCGACTCAAATTCCACGCAGCCATCGACGTCGCCTTAGAACTACGACTACGGTTCGAAACGCTGACCCTGTGTCTGCCCTCCGTGCCCCCCCCCCTCCCCCCACCGCACAGGTACATGAAATACCTGTACCCCTACGAGTGCGAAAAGAAGGGGCTCAGCTCCCCGGCCGAGCTGCAAGCCGCCATCGACAGCAACCGCAGGGAGGGACGGCGCCCGAGCTTCGGCTCCCCGCTCTACAGCTACACGCCGCCGGGACCCTCCAACCTGCTGCCCTCTCCCAAGATGCACCTCTCTAGCCTGGGCATCCCCGGACTCACCAACGGCACGCACATGTCGTCCGGCCAGTCCATCAAGAAAGGTGAGCGAGCGACTCTCCCCCTCCCCCCTGGGGTGCGGGGGGGGTCATGCATCTTTGCCCGCTGGACAATCGGGAGCCGTGCTGGTGGTGGGAAGGGGCGGCGGGGGTGGCGGTCGTGCAGGGCCGGCCGACAGGCCTTCGACGGAGTCGGCTTGCGCCTCTCGAAATCGCGAAAAAGTCTTCGGGCGATGGGTCGCGTCGTTCTTGTCCCCCCCTTCCTTCGTCCGAATCGGAACGTTAACGGCCGCGCTTTGGACACGCGCGTAGCTGTTCACCGCCGCCGCAGAGGTATCCAGGAATGGAGGAACCGCAGAAGAACCGCGGAAGGCAGCTTGCCAGGCGGTGAGCTGGCGCTACCTACAAATTGCTTTTGCGGTCCTCTGTATATATATATTAAGGTGTCACCCGATTAGTATGGAAGAATGTAAACGTTACGGCCTAGGCTTTGTCGACTGCGGATAGACGTTAGGGGTAAATGTCCCATTGCTTTAAAACCACCCAAGAGGTGAGATGCAGTGGGAAAGATTCCGCGTTGCAGTGCCGCTGACATTTTCTCTACGTAGCTTCTGGATATTTAATTGAAGTGCAACAGAATCACCTCCAAATACCGCCCCCCCCCCACCCCCCCAGCTTGTTTGACGAACTCTCACGATCCAGACTCGCGATTCGAAATTGAGAACCGATTTAAATAATTCTAGATTTGTAGTTTTAACCGATTTAAATATTTTTTAATTAAATTCTCTGCCTCGTTTCGAGCACCCCCCTTGCTGGTTTTATCCCCCCCCGGTCTCGTTGGGGTTTTCGCCTTTCGCGCAACGCTCGCGTGCGCCCTGCGCGTCATTGTAAGTGTAAAAAAATTAAAAATCTCACTCGCAAGATAAACTATTTCCATCGATGTTAACGATCCATCGATCAATGATCGATCAATGAATCGATGCCGGTGATTTATCTCGAAAAACGCCTTTGACGGACCCCCCCCCGGGGGGGGGTCTCCTCGTTGCCATCACGGGTTCAGCCTCCAGCCGATAACACAAAAAGCAAAACCCGGTGGAAATTGCGCAAAGGTAATAAAACAGCTGACGTCGAATCCACAATATCCAGCAGAGCTATAGAAATAGTTCACGGGGTCTTTGCCCGCCCCCCCACCACCCGCCCTCTGTAAATGATTCTAAATTATGCATCGGAGTAGCTTACGTCGAGGCAACCACGAGGATTAATGATTTTGTTTACTATCGTGTCCCAACCCAACCCCCGCCCCCCCACGGGTTTTTATAGTGCAATGGGAAACGCAAATGTATAGACATCGCCCCGTCGCCCCCAAAAAGCTTCGTCCGGCGGGCGCCGGGAGCGTCGGCGCACCCAGCGCCTCGTGACCGATGATGACCCCCCCCCACCGACAACCTCTGATCAGCCGCTGCTTGTAAGGGTTTTATTTATATTTTGTATATTTTTTTGTCGAGAGCCGGCGCTAACCGCTGGGACGGAATGGGCCGGGTCAATGGTGGTGGGGGGTCATAAAATCGGGCCTTCTGATTGTCACCACCACGGAAGACGGGCGATGGGGCCGATGCGTTTACGCACGCGCGCGTGTACGTGTGCGCGTACACGCTAACACACACACACCCCAACACACGCACACCCCCGTATAGCCTTAATAGACTGTTAGGAGCAAGTGCTGTTTGCGAGCAGCCGGAAGGGCACACGAAGGGGGTGGGTGGCCCGAGTTCGATTGCCCGCTCACGGCCAACACCAGTGACGAATGTTTGAACCGGTCCTGGGCCTCTCCCCCTAGGTCGACTCGGCCTCAAAATGGGTACCTCGTGGCGGTGTATAGTGAACATCGCCATCTCCACGTGGGCTTCTCTTGCCGTGGTACACGGACCGGGCGCTCGCAAACTCTGAAGCAGCCTGCGCGCCGAAATACTTTCCGCTTTTACTTTCTTTTTTTAACGTATATCTAGAAGCACGCGTTGAGACTATTGAGATGAATTTGCTGCTATCCGTGTCTAAATGATAAGCCACTTCTTTTTGAGCTTTCATTTGTGGCCTGGTCGCTTTTGATAATGTAGTTTATATCCCAGTGGGCTTTGCCTGGTAGGATGGGGATGGTTTAGTTTTATTTGTTTGGGTGATTTATTTAACTTTATTGTACTTTGCACTGTTTGTTGTTGTAACGCTCTCACCCCGTGCCCCGACTGGACATCTGTGAAACAGAGCTTTATACATATTCTGATTTATATTTATATACGTACTGAGGCCTGGCATTTGCGTGCCTAAATACGCTCCGCTCCGTGCTTCTCTATTTCATATGTAAATATATATTAGATATATTTATATATATTGAGGCCGGGCGGCAGAGTCTAATCTTCACGGTCCACATTCGATCCTTTTGAGTGGCCCGTGCCTCTCTTTTTTTTATTTATTGCCGACCTGAAATTTAGAAACAAACAGCCTGGCCACCGCCCTGATGCTATACGCCGGCCAAAGTGGAAACGGTCATGCGACGAGGTTGTAACAGAAGAAGGGGAGAGAGACGCACACACACACATATATATAAAACATACGAACACGCACGCACGCACACGCTCGCACGCTCGCTGGCTATTTCGCGAAAACGTACGTTAAGTTTCGTGTGCACCCGTTGACACGGGTACACAAGTAGGCACGTGTCCACGCACTCGCTGACGTAAAAAGACACGCGTGCGTGCGTACGTACGTACACACACAAAGACGAACAAAGATCACCCGTGTAGCCTTAACAGGCTTTTGAGGCAAGTGCTGTTTGCGAGCGCCTATGAAGGCCGGCACGGCTCACGAGTGGGTGGGTGAGTGGTCGGCACCTTTGTCTCCCCAGTGGCGATGTTTACACACCGCACCAGGTACTCATTTTAGAGTGAAGCGACCTATAGGAGGCCCAGCACTGGTTCAGATAATCGTCACTGATGTTGCAGGCCATGAGCGGGAATGTAACCCAGGTCGCCGGGTTCGTAGCGCAACGAACTAACCACTGCACTACCGCGGCCACACACGCCTACGTACACACACACCTACGTACACACACACTCGCTGGTACGAACTCGCATATGTCCACTCAATCGTAAAACTCGGCCATGGCCAAACACACCCACTCATAAAAGCACGCGCGGAGATGCGCCCTAATACACGCAAGTCGCCCGTCGCAAACACACGTTGACTCGCGGATGCACACGCTCACCCGTGAGCATATACGCAGCGAGTGTGCGTGTGTATATATATATGAAGGACACGGATTGCCGTGTAGTCTACAGAGACTGTAGGAGCAAGTGCCGTTAGTGAGCACCCATTATGTCTTCGTCACTGTAAGACAAATTTCCCCTACAGCCTTACCAGATTGTCGGGGCAAATTCTGTTTGCAAGCACCTTTTGCAATCTCATGAACACATACAGAGATAAAGGCTCCCCCCCCCTCGTATAACCTTAGCAGACTGTTGGGGCAAGTTGCTGTTAGCGAGCACCTTTGAAAGCCACACAAGGGGTTGGTGCGTGGCTAGCACCACGCCCGGCCGCCTTTGTCTCCCCAGCGGCCATGTTGACTACAGACCGCACCCAGGTACTCATTTGAGGCTGAGTCTACCGAGGGGAGGCCCAGGACCGATTCAGATGATCGTGAGCGGGAATTGAACTTGGGTTCACAGCTGCAGCGCGCTAACCGCTACGCTGCAGCCCCCAACGCGCACGCACCGACACGCACGCACAGACACACACAAAAGACACGCACACGCGCGCACACACTCAGACACCGGCCTCTTAACGCCGAACCGATGTCTCTGGAGGGGCAAGAGTCTCCATACACATTCCCGCGATGAGCACAGCACCGATAACGTCTTAATCGCGCTGCCGCGATCTCCCACTCGCGCGCGACGCTAATAAAAGGCGAACAAAAATACGAGAAATCAACCGCAATCCGGTGCCTTATTGATCGGCGACGGAGCAATGCCTCAAATCCCCCTCCCGTCGCTAATCCCGCCGCTCTCGGCAGGCACTGGCTTAGCAGGTCCGTTGTCCGCGTCGCGCTTGATACGCTGAGGCGGCTGTGTACGCCAGCGAGCTCTTCTGCTTCCACGCGGGGCGTTTCGCCGCTGTCCTCGCGAGCCGTCTCCACGCCGCACCGTCCTGCGCCAGCTCTCTTCCCGCTCCTTGGGCCAGCCTTGCCTCTGATCGCACCGCACCGCATCGCCACCTTCCCCCCCCCCCCTCTTCTTCCGCCTTCCTCTTGATCTCTTTCCTTCCGCTTGCATCGTTTGCACCTTCTGCGTACTCTGGACGACGAAACTATTTAAAACACATTTTTTTTTTAACTGGCGATCACAAACGATAGGTCAGCGAAAGCGGCTTATCGTCGTCACGTGGATATTTCTATCAGCCAAACACTCGAAATGCGTGATGCCGATTCTAAATGTGGCTGGAATAACCGTAAGTGCCGGAGAAAAATCCACGCGACCACTGGGAGAAAGTCACGCAAACTCCCAATATACAGCAGCAGGCGTCAGGGTTGAGATCGAACCCACGACCTACTGTAGACCGGGCGAGGCAGTTAACATCTCGCCACCACGGCAATTGGCGCGCTTAGATCGCTTGATTCCTGCATGATCATCATCATTGTCTGTGGTCAATCCGCTGCCGGATTAATGCCTCCCCAAGCCTTCGCCACCTCTCCGCGGTCCTGCAGTGTTCACAATCCAACCTGGCGCCCTGGCGCACGATGAGGTCATGCCCATCGTTCCCATCGCCTTCCGTTCCTCGGCTGCCCCTCTGCCGTGAATTTTCAAACCGTCCATCCGTCATCGTCCCTCCCGGCCGTGCCCCACTCACTTGCCGTAACCGCTGGGACGGTTCTTAAGAACCGGTGCCGGGCATCACCTAGGTCGACTCTGCCTCAAATGAGCGCCTGGGTGCGGTGTCGAAACAAAGGCGGTGGGGGCCGTGGCGCTGCAGGCTGCCCCCGTGTGCCGTGCCGGCCTTAACAGCACTTGCCCCAACAGTCTGTTGAGGCTATACGGGGGAGGGGACCTTTGTGTTTGTGCCGCTGTCAATAAAGTTGCACAAATGTCGTCACTTACGCACACACACACCTACCGACTTATCCGACCTTTGCTTAAAATACATGAAGGGCGTGGGGGGGGGGGCGCTAAAATAATATGGAAATATCTTTCTATAAACGATGAGCTCAGGCCCAAAGGTCCAAAACATCACATGCCCAGCAACAAACAGAAAATACGGCATAAATTATGCGTTGTGATGGAAAACCTATCATGAAAACACCAAATATATATAAAAGCCTCTGCCTTTATGACGTATCATATTTTTTTTTCATAAGCACTGTCTGTGGAAATCTTTTTGCTACGGGTAATAAACTTGCCCGAACCATTTGACTACTGTGTGACACAATATTCAGACGACAATTGTCTCCTATGACTTTACCGAAAGAACCAAGAATATAAATGTCCACATGATGATAAGCCATAATGTGGGCCACACCTGGTAAGATAAAAAAAAATTGTTTCATAAAAAATTGCAGAAAATTAAATTCCATCTGTGGGCGGATTGAGTGTCACCGCCCTCCCACACCCGAGGGGGGGGGGGTTTCCTCCCAACGCGTTTAAACACCCATCCCAATAGAGGACCAGAAAGCTTGGGCAATTGTCGTCGCCGGTTCTCAGCCGCACTCCCGTTCACCCGTTGTTTTCCACGCTTCCCCTCCCGCCCACTCTCCGTCTCTCTGTGAACGACAACCGCGTGCGTTACAAATCCAATAATGATGATGATGATAATAATCCGGAGGATACGGTTCTCTGAAGCAATATCTCATGATGGCTGTCGCCTGCCCTCTGTCGTTCCGTGTGCGCGCGCAGAGGACGACATGGGCATGTCGGGCCATCGCCTCTCGCTGCCCGTGCCACTGGCGGCGGCAGCGGCGGCGGCGGCTGCGGCCAATCAACACGCGGCGGCCGCGGCGGCTGCGCAGGTGCAGGCCCAAGTTCAGGCTCAAGTGCAGGCACAGGTACGTGTCTGTGTGTGTGTGTGTGTGTTGGCACGCTGGGCTACGAACCCGGTGACTCGAGTTCGATTCCCGCTCACGGCCAACACTGGTGACGATTATCTGAACCAGCCTCAAATGAGTAAATGGTGCGGTGTGTAAACATCGCCGCCGGGGAGACAAAGGCGGCGGGGCGTGGTGCTAGCCACCCACCCCCTCGTGTTCCATTCCAGCCTTCATAGGTGCTCGCTAACAGCACTTGCCTCTACAGTCTGTTAAAGGCTACACGGGGGATCTTTGTGTGTGTACGCTCGCAACAACGAGCAGAGCGCCGGGCGGCTAAAACACAGCAAGGTGGCATAGTAGGGGGGAGCGTCCCGTGGGCCTCCTGCCGGCGGGCGTTCAACTACTTCACGTGGCCTTAAAGTGCACATAGCCTGGCACAAGCGCCGTGGTGACGTCACACCGCTTTGTGGCGAATGGCGGTTGTTGTTGTTGTTTACGTATGTGCATTGAGCTTTTTTAAAGGGTCCGCGGTTGTTGTTGTTGTTATTGCTGCTCGCACAATGACCCCCACCTTCCCCCACCGGGGGGGGCAGCCAACGTTGTCCAGCGCCCGCCAAATGTCCTGTAATCCGGCACTTTGGAGGCAGTCAGGGTTGGTGGATTGCACGCAGATGTTGTGAAACTCCCTTTCCCGTGGGCGTCCGAGGTGGCGCCGTTCGTTACCCCCCGGCTCCCCAGGAGGAGGCGGTAGAGCAAGTGGACTGATCGCCGTCGGTTTCCACCTGTACGGGGATAGACTGTAGAAATAAACACTGCATTTTTTGAAACTGAAAATGTCTTAAAATATAAACCCAAATTCCGCAGCAGCAGCACCGGCAGTACCCTCCTGCAAAAGAGTCCTACGATATATAATTAAATTATTGTCGTTATCATTTCAAAATCAGAAAATTCTCACAGATGTTCACAGGTGTCCTCACGCCTGGCCCCATGCCAATTGCACTCCGCTCCGTTGGCCACCCGAATCCCCGAATCGTAAAGTGAAGCAGGCGCGGCGAAGTGAGAGCGCGTGCGTGCTTGCGTGCGCGCCCGCGTGTTTGTGTGCGTGCGTGTGTATGCGCACACGCTCGAGGAATAGGCCAGTAGGCGCGTGCGTGCACGCACGCGCTCCTGCGTGCCGTGTTTACGTCCCCGAGCGATCCGCGCTGGGAGGATAATTGGGCCGCCCCTGACCTCCCTTCCCGCCCACCGCCCATTGTCGTATCAGCGCGGAGCTATCACTCTCGTTGGCTGCGGCCCTCCCCGTTGGCACCGTATCTCTCCGCCTCGCTCATCTTCTCCCGGAATCTCTCTCTCCATCCGCCTCTATCTGCCTTTCCCTTGCGAAGAAACAATTACGGGCGTTTTTTTTTTTGCTCCAACGAGACCTCATCCACGCCCTGCCCCGCCGTTCGGCAATCGAAAGCAATATTCGCGCCGCTTTCTAAAATAAACCGCCGACCGCGTACGAGTGTCGAGCGAGAGAAGGGTGCGCGTGCGCGCGCATCGCTCGCAGTGTTGATGTGAACGATGTGCGGCCGAGGCGGGGGGTGGCGGGGGGGGCGGGGAGGAGTGGCGGTGCGGTGGTTAGCGCACCGACAGGACTCCGAACCCGGAAGACGCGCGTTGTGGCGAAAACACGCCGCGCACGGTCAACCGTCGCGTTACGCCAACGAGTTAATCGCGGTCGTGAACGCACACACGCTCTCGCGAGCGACTTTCTCCCCCGGTTATGTAACGCCGTTGTAAGTTGGCTCGAGTTGTCACGAATCGGCACTCGACTTTCACGAAGAGCGATCGATTGCATTCCTGACATTTCCGACAGAGAGAAAAAAGAAAGAGCCATCATCGGTCACAGTAACAACGACAACAATAATAATAATTCGTTGCCGCCGGCAAATAATTTGAAGGCTCCGGATAGGCGTGCCCTCATAGGGCAATCTACGGGCGAGCCGGTGAAACACCGGCGCAGGCGCTACGGTGCCGGCTGTGGGCCACGTGGTTAAGGGCGGGAGCGCGGCTCTCAGTCGGAAGGTTGGGAGTTCAAGTCCTGACTGACGTGGTGGGAGGAGGGGGTGTCGTTTGTGGCCAGGTCGCTTATGAAAAATAAGCTGATAGCTCAGTGGGCTTCAACCGGTAAAATAAACATAGATATATAAATTACTTTTTATTCTTGGTTCTTTCGGTAAAGTCACGTAGAAGGGAAATAATAAAATAATAAAAACTAAAACATAATAAAATAAAATTCTCACGGCGTTTCGGCCACAACGCAAGCAGCCGTCCTCAGGCGAAGAAACAGAGCTGTTTCTTTCTATTATTTCCCTTCTACGTGATTTTACCGAAAAAAACAAGAATATGAATCCCTGCAGTCACGAAAGCTCTAAATCGAAAAATATTATTTCTTGTTTGTGATTTGCTTACCTTTCCTATACTTTGCACTCCTTTCGTGTTTGTGCAGTGGTTTGTTGTCGACACGTGCTGACGCCGTGGACATCTGTGAAAAAGAGCTTTATAGCTCGTCAGATTCCTCCTCCAGCGTCAACAAACATTCTGATTCTAATGAAATTGCACAGGGGCCCATCCGTAGGTCAGGTAGGGGGTGGGGGCGCTGTGGGAGAGTCGGGGGGGTCAGAAATTGGACAGGGGTCACCCACATTTCATTCTCCGCACCAGCACCGCCCTTGATAACCCTGCGGGGCGCAACTTTTTTTGGGAGGGGGGGTTGCTTACTCGCACCAAGGGAACGTGGAATTTCCACGATGTGGCTCGGAGACATCAGTGGAGGCGAGGCGAGCGGCGTCGCTCGCCCGTTTTGAGCGGCGACACAATTTGAACTTTTTTAAATTTTATTTTCAATTCCGTAGCAGCACCAGCGGCGATGCGCCACGAACATAGCCGATACGATTATACTCGTTGATGCTGCTTTGGCGGCGTTACCGACGAACGCGGCGCCACCAAACAACGTGAAAACTCCCCACCCGTGTGCCACGAAGGAGATCCATCGCCCCCGAAAACGTCCCCCGTAAGGCCGCAAGCGTCAATGGCCAGTTGCGTTTGACAAATTTTTTTTTGTTCGTCCCTTTTCGTCGTGACCCTCTCGGCGATGCGCCTGGTGCCTGGGTGGGCCTTCGAAAAGCCTCGCGTACCCCGGCGGGCGTGGGCGGTGATAACCGCAGGATAAGAACAGAAGCGTGAGCGGTTGCTGTAAGCACCCTCAAGATGTCACCTCCGCCTGTAAAGTGTCTCCCCATATGGGGATCAGCGGCAATAAAACTTAGCGCCCGTGCGCCCATCTGCGCAAACCATTTAACACGAGGGAGGCAGGCGGGGGGGGGGGGGGGCCGCCGTGAAGGCCCGGCCGTCAGGGCGTGCTCGCCGCTGGAGGCCCTTGAGAGTGGCGGAGGCTTTGGTTCGATTCCACGCCGCAGTTGGATGGGCGGTCGCCGTTGTCCGTCTCCGCCGGAGGGGGAGCGAGCCCCTTTTGCCCCTGACGCGGAAGGCGTGGGAAGGTTGCGGAGCCGGCCGCCGTCTTCGTTGCACCAGCGCGTAACAAGAGCAACAACAACATTTACGACAACTCTCTAACATCAACAACTTATCTGGCGGTGGCGGTGGTGGTGCTGCGTTTGGCAGTGTGTTCCCAGTAAAACTAGCAAACGCTCGACAGGGTCCAGGGATTCGAACGCAGAATCTCAGCGTCTCTGGCTGGCCGTACAACTCTGGCCTGGTCACTTCTCACACACCCCTCACTACGCCCCACTACCCCCCACACCCACCACCACTCCCCCTCAAGACATCCCGCCTGCCACCGACTTATTTATTTTTGTGAGTTTTTTTTACTTTAATTACTGGAATCCTGCCGTTCAGGTATCCACCGGCCGATGGCAAACTTTAAAAAGAGGCCCCCGCGCCGATTATAAATCATCATCACTGCGGCTTTGCCCTTCGGAGGGGGGCAGGCGGGAGGGCCGTGCGAGGGATGCCGTGGGGGGGGGGGGCGGGGGAACGACGGCTCCAGTGGCTCCAGGAGTTGCGAATCGTCGCAGATTTTTGGGGTCCGGACCGTCAGCATGGCGACGTTCAAACAGAGGGGGGGGGGGGTGGGGGATCAGCGTTGTGTACGCGCCACCACCGTGCGTGCGTCGCAACAATTCACTTGCAAACAGGTGTGCATGGTTTCGGAGACAATGCATACGGATTGTCAGAGCATGGTTTGTTTGCATGTTCACCACAGGTACCGTGTGTGGTTAATGCAGTCCTTGATTCCTTGCAAAAAGGTTTTTTATTCGGTGTTTTGTAACATGTTAACACCTGTTGCATTTCCAGAAAGGGTGAAACTTATTCTTATTTTTTTCCTGTTTCACACGCGGTAGGCTTTCGCGACCAATGTCATCCATAATGAGAGGTTTTTTTGGGGGTTAGATCGCGTAAATATATAAATGTGTCGTTAAAACCCGCCACCATCCGACATAGCCAACTAGTAAGGGTTGTCATGTAAACGGAACGTGGCCAATTCGTCACGAGTACAGCACTAGTGTATAGTGTAGTGTATAATCTAGTGTTTAGTAGTGTATAGTGTAGTGTAGTGTATAGTGTAGTGTATAGTAGTGTATAGTGTATTGTATAGTGTAGTGTATAGTGTAGTGTATAGTGTAGTGTATAGTAGTGTATAGTGTATTGTATAGTGTAGTGTATAGTGTAGTGTATAGTGTAGTGTATAGTGTAGTATACTAATACAGCACACCGGTGTGTTGGAGAGCTAAGCCACAGCACTTTCATCGGCGCATGCTTCTCCGATCGTAATTTCTCCCCCCCCACCCACCCACCACGTCCGACTTATGAATGTTAACAATGTCATCGACAAATAAATACAAATATGATCGCCCCCCCCCCCCCAACTGAATGAAGAAAAATGTCCACGTGACGATGAGGTCTAAAAAAATAGCTGCGTGCAGTAACTCAGTGGGGCCTTTACCAGGTGAAATAAAAAATAAAAATGTTGGTTTCATGGCACCTGCGAATCCTCGCGTGGCGCGTTCTGACCAAGCGCCCAATCGGTCAGCGGTCGGCTTCCTGGTGGGGGGTTTTGTTTTTTCATTCTCCACCTTGTTTTACGTGTGTGTGTGTGTGTGTTTTTTTTCTCCCTCTCTCTCTCTACCCCGCGTTGAGTTTTAGTCAATAAACTTACGGTGCTAGCGAGCCTTCCGGGTCCCGGGAAATCAATGGAGCCGTTTATTTGTGGCCCCGTTCTAATAGGTGTTAATGGTGGCCTACAGCGCGGGGGAGACTCGCAGCTTCCACGACCTGTCCTCTCTGCTGCCACAAAGTTCTCCAGTCGAGGGGGCTGGAGGGGAGGGGGGGAGGGTGGCGGCAGCTTCGGTTGCCACCCGTCCTGGTTTTTTTCTGAGCGTCGTCGTCCCCCCCCCCCCTCTTCCTCTGTCTGTACGGATTAACAGCGGATTGAAGACGTCGTTTTAGATTTGCCGTCAAATCGGTTGTCTGTTCGGACGCTGAAGCGGATCTCTCGTCCGTTCCTCCTTGAAAGGAGGGAAGGCCGCAGCAGCGGAAGGTTGAAACCGGGAGGTTCGATGGCAGGGTCCTGTATGAGAGATGTTCATTTTTGACGTCCTCTCTCTGAAGGTAGCCATCCCTGGGGAATATTTGTTACACTTCCCGGTTATTTGTCAGTTGTGTAATAGTACGCCGATCAGGACAATGCGTTTACACGTGGTTCCCCCGCCACCACCACCCCCACCCCTCTCGTGGAATCATGAGATAGTCTTCTTCGCATTATTCCGCAGCTCCAGTTATGTAGGGTGCAAAAGAAATTCAGTGGCAGCCCTCGTTAAGGCCTGGCGCGGCACACGAATGGAATGGCGTAGCCAGAATGGTCAGTACGAGGAGCGCAAAAGATAATTTCTTGGACTGCCATAATCCTCTTCAACGGGCCGTGTTGTCCACCTGTACTCTTTGTTTTTTTCGGTAAAGTCACGTAATTTTGCTGTGACGGTTCCACCTGAAGACGGAAGCTTGTGTTGCCTCCGAAACGTCGTGATTTAATTTATTTAAATTTTTTACCCACTTGACTTTACCGAAAAAACCAAAGAGTATGAATCCTTGCAGTCACGAAAACTTCAATTCTAGAATTGTCCACCTGTGTTTGCGTGGGAATTAAGCAATGAGCTCGTTGTAGTCCACCCCGCTGACACGTACAATGACAATTATTACAAATCCCAAAAGAACGTAAAAATTACCTCTATGTACCTTAGCGCTCGTATCCTGGAGTGGATCCCCGTGTCGTTAATTGAAGCGTTTATTTTTTTTTGTCCATGTCTTCCGAGAAACACGATTTGCAGGCGCCCGGCTCTTTTTGCGTTTGTCACAATAAGTGTATTTTCTTTTTTTTTTAAACAACCATTGCCTCGCTCAGAAATGAGCTCCGCTCGAGTGAAATTGCGTAATTGTGTTTGCGCCAAATCCACCCCGGACATTGTTTAGAAACCCTCAAAATGACTCGTTTTATTTTGTAGTTATCACTAATTACAAAACTGCTAAGAAGCCATCGAGCGCATCGTTCGTCAATGGAGAAAACAAACTCGGTAGCTCGAAGCGAGCAGTCGCCACAACCGCGTTTGTGTTTTTTGACCGCGCAATTCACAAAAACATGGCACAACAAGGTATCATTGGCGGCCTAGCCGGGGGGGGGGGGGTGGGTGGCTTTAATCCAGGGTGGTCTGTCCGGGCCAATGACCCAGAAATTGGGCTAAATTCCCAGATTTATTATGTTTTATTTTTATTATTTTATTATTTCCCTTCTGCGTGACTTTACCGAAAGAACCAAGTAGATGCATCTCTGCAGTCACGAAAGCTTTAAATCGAAATAAAAAAAAATTTGTTTAATAGTAGTCGATAGTAATGGTTTAAAATGAACACACTTAGGCATGTGGCTTGTGGGGCCACAGGTTGGCCACTGCTGAGCTACCAGCTACTCAATGCCTATCGGGCTCCGCATCCCGTAATCGACGTTGGAAATTTGGCAGAGAAAATTAGGTTACAATATCGATGAACGTAATATCAATATTGAGTTCTCGGTCGATGTCGAGATTGATTTTTTTCTTCTTAACCTTTAATTATGATCAGGTGAGAGGCCATTGAGATGGAGTGATTTTTGTTTTGTTGCAAGAAAGACCTGGGACGTAATCGTCGTCGTCATCAGTCGTGAACAATCCACTGCTGGATGAAGGCCGCCTCCAATTGCGGTGTAAACAATCCGTCCAGCTTCCGCGCACGAACCGATTTCATCATTCCATCTCCCTCCCCGGCCACCCTCATGGGCCTCACCCACAGGCCACCGTGCGATGTGTCCTGCCGAGGTCCACTTTTCTCAACGGTCAAAATGACGGATCCTTGGAAATGCAATTACTCTCCAGGCTCAACACAGCTTAGCTTTTGAGATGTGACTAGATCGGTCAGAGTGTGGAATGATTTACTCATGGGCATGAGTGTGCATTTAGGAAAGAGTGATTTCACTCTTTTCCAACCAAGGAATTGCGTCAAAATGCTTTCAATCGAGGCCGGTAAAAAACAAATTGTGTACAAGTCGCTTGTGAGTCGCGTACGCCACAAGTGCTCGCGTGATCGTTCTCTCGTGGGGGGTTCATGGAGGCCAAAATAAAAGGAGTGTGTCATCTTGACCGAGCGACCGCGTCAATAAGAAACAACTTCACCCTCGGCGTTGAGTTTTAAAGCGAAGCATTTCAATTTCTCGTTTGGAAGGTTTGATTTTTTTCTTTCACCTAGGCACTCGAGGGGAATGCAGGATGTAAGAAATCAGTTTCCCCCCCCGCCCCCCGCCGCCTCCTCTTGGCAGAGGCAAACGTTAAATCTCTCCGGATTTGCCAGCGAGCCCCGGTAAGGAAAAATCATTGAGGTGTTGTTACGTTTGTCTAGACTCCCGGGAGGTTATTTTCCTGGATTGGCAAAATACCACGCTGTCTGCCGAGAGACCAGAGGGACAGATTTAGAGGCCTGGAACACAGAGCGGTGGATGTATTCAATGCCATCGTCTCGCGTCAACTCCCAGTCTTGCGATGCCGATGTTCTAGATTTTGAATCTCAGTCTTGAAATGCCGATATTTCTAGATTTCGAATCCCATTCTTCCGATGTTTCTAGATTTCGACTCCCAGTCTTGTGATGTTTATAGATTTCGACTCCCAGTCTCTGTGTCCGACCAGCAACAGAGCTATTCTCTCGTGCAACGAATTTTAATGGTCTTGGCCCAGCGGTGAATATTTTAATAATCGTAAAAAATTTGACGATATGTTCCGTTCAGGTAGCCTTAGCTTATGCAGCAGGCTATTGCGAACTAGTCCTCCTGTGATGTCACATTGTGGTACATCTACGGTTTTGAATCGTAGGGAGTTCCAAATAAATAAAAAAACATATGTGTTTTATTTGTCTCCGTACTGCCGTGTTGACGGTCAATATGATGTCCATGACTTGCGCGTCTTCTCTTAATCCACACGCGTTCCTCTTCCTGTGTCTCTCAGTGTAAATCACAAAGGCGCGGCGCCTCTCCCCTTTAGCGCACCCGTTGAGCCCTCGCTGCATTCCCTTTGTCAACGTTTCCGATTCTCGAGTCGCGGGGCGGGCAAGCGCACCGCTGCCTCCAACGCGGCGTGCCCGCCCCTACGCTGGACGCGTCGAAATGGCAGCATGTCCGGCCTCGTGATGGGCAATGCCCCCTTCCCCCCCTCCGGGTTGAATCCTTCGCGCCGTTGTGGAAACGAATGCCTCCAGTTGACGCTGATGATGATGATACACGCGCAGTCCGGAGTGCCTCCGCGCCTGTCTGTGCGCGTACGTACACGGAAAACAAAACGCTGTACGTCTGTGTCGTACCACAGTACTGAGCGGTACTTCCCAACGAGCAAATCGCTCAACCTGCACCGTATTTTGTCGGATCTCGCGAAGCTAAGCGGGGCTTGAGGCTGGACAGTGCTTGGATGGGTGACCACCATCCAAGCAGCAGTTACAGGCTGCAGAGCAGTGCAGCAAAATCTATTGTTGTACTGTACTTCTTGTGTTCCCCGTGTGTATGTACGTACGTATGTCCTGCCCAACTTCCCCAACCCGCATTGACCAGTGCGGTGAAGTATGGTCGCGTGCGAGCTAAGGGCAAGGCTGCCCTAGAGAGTTAGTGAAGTTGTTGCAGAGGAGTAGGCGTGTCTCACGAGCAGTTGGGGGTGGCCAAACGCAAGAAAGTAGCCAATCCACTTGCTGTGTGGGCATGGGGCTAGCGAGATCGTGGGTGTGGCTATGTAAAAGTAGGCGGGGCTTGGAGAGAGAGGAGACGCTTGCAGCTCTCCATGTGTTGAGCCTCCCAGAAATGCGGTGGCTTCGATGTAAACGTGGGCTGCCCTGACGCTGGTTGTTAGCGGCACTCGCCACTAACAACCAGCTGAATGTATGAATGAACGCAATGATGAATCGATGAGTATGAACTCATGAACCCATGAGTGAATGAACGAACGACTGAATGTATGAATAAACGAATCGACGACTTAATGAGTATGAACTTGCAAACGCGTGAATATATAAATGAACGAATGACTGAATGTATGAATGAACGAAATACTGAATCAATTAATGAGTGTGAACTCATGAACCCATGAGTGAATGAACGAACGACTGAATGTATGAATGAACGAATAAATTAAAGAGTATGAACTCACGATTGTGTGAATTTATGAATGAACGAATGACTGAATGTATGAACGAACGAATGCATCGATGAATACGATCTCAAGAGTTGTTGAATGAATGAACGAATGACTGTATGAATTAACGAATCGATTAACGAATATGAACTCATGAACGCGTGAATTCATGTACGAACAATGACTGAATGAAGGAATAAAAATTTTTCAATTCATGACCGAATGAATGAACGTGCGAAACCCAGGGGAAATGGAATCGGCGAGCGGAATTTGCGACTCGGATGAAATAAACAAGTGAGTTGCCGAACGGATTAATGAATAACCGATTGAACAGCGCGCGTTTACTCTTCAGGTGCAGGCCCACGCCCAGGCACAGGCCCTGGAACAGCTGCGCGAGAAGCTCGAATCCGGGGAGCCGCCCGAAAAGAAAATGGCCGCCCACGTCGCCATGGCGATGGCCGCCGAGGAGCAGCAGCGCATAATGCAGCAGGTGCTGCAGCAAAACCTCATCGCCATGGCAGCGCAGATCCCCATGAGCATCAAGATCAACAGCCGTGGTGAGCTCTCCCCCCCACCACCTGCCCCCCCCCTCCACCCCCTCCTTGACCCCCGTGTGTTTGTCAACTGTAGGGGTCGCGGCGGCGAGGTGTTAACTACCTCGCCTGGTGTACAGGAGGTCGTGGGTTCGATCCCGACCCTGATGCCTGCTGTAGATTTGGAGTTTGCGTGTCTCTCTCTCATCATCATCACAGTGGCTAGGAGATGTTCACTACCTCGCCTGGTGTACAGGAGGTCGTGGGTTCAATCCCGACCCTTGACGCCTTCTGTATTTTCAGAGTTTTGCACGTTTTCCCCGCGGTCGCCCAGCCAGGGTGATTTGGTCACAGGTGTGTGAGGCCAGATGGATCGTGTAGCCGACACGAGAGCGATGGCCTTTGTCCAGCTTTATATTTCCAATGGCTGTTGACGACGACGATAACGTCGATAATAATGCTAACGTCAACTTGTGACACGCCGCACAATATTCGCTCGCTCTCGAAGAGCGAGGGGGGTTCCTCGGGGGTGTGAGCAGAGACCAGAGATGAGCGGTGAGGCAGCAGCGGCAGCAGCCAGGCGGTGAGCCGGCACCAATGCTCGCCCGAGCTCTGCGGTGCTCTACATATCAAGATATTTCAGCCAGTTAATGAACGCGTGGGAGGAAACGGAGGCGCCCGAAGGATAACCCACGCATGCGAGGGGACCAACGCTCAACGCTCGATCCCATACAGATGGAACAGTTGGAGTCCACATTTTGCTGTACCGCCTTCTGATAGGGACGATGATGACGACGACCATGATGATGAAAACTTATTTAAATCTAATTCCAGGGTCTTATCGGGTGATTTAAAAAAAACCCACCTGTCCTTATCTGACATTCCTTGAGTTTACGACATGCATGAGTGGACCTGAATAAGACCTCGCTATCAGCCGTTGTTGTGTAACTTTACAGCGACGCATCTCGTCTTGTGAACCGTCCCTCCATTGCTGTAACGCCTGCGTGCCAGCACCGGCAATATAAAGACTGGACGCCGGGAAATAAATGTTTACAATCGGTTATTGCGCCGCCCAAATTAAATATGCGCGCGCACGCTCGCCCCGACGATAAATGCGCATTTAGCCGCAGTGTCATTTTTCAGGAAAAGGTTTAAAATCGTACAGCCCAGACGTTGGGAAATCGGCGGGGCCTTGGGGCCCCGGTGATGGTTTTTTTGACCGACCTCCAGCCACGCTGGACAATCACTCGTTGACCCAGCAGGGGCCGTCCGCAAACGGTTGGGATGTCACTCGCCTGCGAATGTTGACGTGCGGTGGCATCACAAGTTCCGAAAGCAATCCATCTGTTTTGCTCGATTCCTCTGGAATTAGTAGCAGGTCAGAGCAAATCTCTGCCCCGTCCGTGATATGAAACATTCAATGACTTGCTGTTGTGAGGTTCATGTTCTGTGCACTTACTGTATAAAGAATAGAGTTAATACAAAAGTACTTTTACAAACGCTCCCCCATCCACCACAGTTAGTCGTGGGTTCTCCCGCCGCTTCCGTGACATCTGTCCAGCGTGGAAGAGTAGGCCAAGATCCGCCTCGAGAGAAAAAGGCGCTCCAGAACTGCACTTTTTTTCTACTTACGCGTTGTGAAATTCCATCGTAAACGGAACCACAACGCGGGACACAGAGCAGTGAATCCTGTAAATTCAACTTAGCGTAGATTAAAATTTCGATTTAAAGCTTTCGTGACTGCATGGATTCATATTCTTGGTTCTTTCGGTAAAGTGTAAGGTCACGTAGAAGGGAAATAATAAAAATACAACATTATAAGATCAAACGTTCTTCACCTGAGGACGGCTGCTTGCGTTGTGGCCGAAACGTCGTGAGAATTCTATCTTATTATGTTTTATTTTTATTCTTTTATTATTTCCCTTCTACGTGACTTTATCGAAAGAACCAAAAATTACCGTAGATTTACACCCCCCCGCCCCCCGTGACGTTAAGCACTTCACTTTGTTCTCGCAATCAGAAGCCTCATGGGCTGCAAACCCGGTCGGGGTGGGGGGGGGGGGAAGTGGGAGGGGTTCACTCGGCCCATCACTCTTCTGGGGTCGATAAAATCAGCGTACCGCTTTGTGGGAAGCTAGCGGTGGTCCAGTTTTGTCGTCGTCGTTGTTGTTGTTGTTCTACGGGTCAAACTGGCTCCCGCCATGGTGATGTGGAATTTGCACCAGTGGCGCGCGAGGCCGCTGGTGCCGTCGAGCGCTAACACCACACGTGTACATACATAGTCCCTTTGTCAATCCACTGCTAGATGAGGGTCTCTCCACGCCGTGCGTCCCGTGGGGGTTATTTGACCATACTTCACCGCGCTGCTCAGTGCCAAATACAAGTATGTGCGCACATCCGCTGATCACGCACACGGACACACGCGCACGCGCATGCACGTCACGCCCACATTGCACGCGTACCTTGATGTGCATATCGTTTGCGCGTACGCGGGGGCATTCTGCCACGTCACATTCCAACGGAATGCGCGACACGCACATCTACTTTGCAGATGTGTAACAACTTCTAACAACAACAACAACAACATGCGTGTGACGCACACGTAAACACATGTACCGCGGTATACTGTCTGTGTGTAAAACTACTTGCCGCGCTTACTGTAAATAGACACCGTGATCACCGCGTTACGGCTGGGACGGTGGCGAAGTGGCGATTCCAGCCACCTGATTTGGAATCCCTGACAATGGCGAGCGAGGCCTGAACCTGCCCTGTGTGGTCCTTCAATATCACAAGCCACATTTCACCGGCTTTTAAACGACAAACTAATACGGAACTCTTTTAATTCTACCAGGCAAGGCCCATTCACTGAGCTCATGTAGCAGAAGCGACCTGGCACATCATGAACGAGAGCTCAACGAATTGGCTTATTATTCTTATCACCGGGGACATCCATAGCGGCGGATACAGAGGAGGGTCGCGGCAGTCCTGAATTTTTTGTTGTTTTAATGAAATTAACATAATTGTTGAAGATAAAAAAATACCAATCTTTACCTCCTCCTCCTCCTCTTGGATGCGCCACATATAGTGCCGGTCTCAGACCACTGATCCTAGCGCCAGGTCGACGGCCGAGGCTACGCGAGCGGTAACTTCGCGTAAACATCTGTTTTAAAAAAAGAATAATAATTAGTTTTGCACTTCACTCGGCCAAGTCGCCTCCAGGAGTTTGATTTGCTCGACAAGCAACGAGTGACCTCTCGTCGTCCTTGCACAATCGACGCTCGAACGAAATCGCAACAAAAGGCTTCGTTTCCAACGGAGCTGTCTCTGCCGCTGAGCTCTGGAAATATACAACGTTTCAAATGGCCTTGGGTAGTTATTTTTTTGAAACACAAGTAGGGGGCGAAAGCACTCATCCAGCAGCGAAATTGAGAAAACGAGTTTTGTGGAGCGAACGAGGAGCCTGCACGAGCCATTATACGGCGAGTGGGTTTGCGATGCGAAGGGCGTTCTTCTTAATTCGCAATGCGTTGGGGTTTGTTTGGTTTTTAGTTGATGTCGTTTCTTCTCGGGGCACTCACGGCCGTCTCCCGTAAGGAGGAAAATAAAAGTGCGCGCTTGAAAAAAAAAAAAATTATCGCGTTAACAACAAAAAAAAATTGGCGCCAAGGGTTTTTAAGGGAGCGACCCCGTTTTTTTTTCAGCCTCGGGCCAGCTTCATAAACTCTGATGGCCAGGCAGGCGACTGTGAGACCTTTAGAACGGAGCAGCGGTGCCCATAAAGACCGCGCCGCTGTGTCTGCAATAATGCCGCGCCATAACGTCGGATGTTTGCTGAGACAGTAACTCGGGATGGCGCGTGTGATCTTTGATTCGTAATAAATGCCAATCTGTGCAGGCAAGCCGTATAAATAGCTTATGGCTCGGACCAAATTGATTGCCGACTGCAGGACCCAAACCCACCTCTTTGGGCTCCCCCCTTAAACCGACCGCCTCGAAGAGGCGCGGTTGTAACTGTGATGTCCGAGTGACTCATTAAACATTAAACGTCGCCTTGAAGGATTCGTTGAGGGGGGGGTGGTGGCGCATTGGTACCGGTGGTATGGCGCGCTGCGCTGTAAACGTGGGTCACCAAGAGTTCGATTCCTGACCGCTGCTAACATCGGTGGAGAGTAATATATAAACCGTTCCGCCCCCACTTCGTAGTTAGCTGATTGACAATGGCTGGAGTTTGTTAATTACTATTTTCATTGATTCATTAACTCGTAGATGAGATGGGCTCGGGGTCGATTGGTATTTTTTTTTATTAGCCAGATAATTCAATAAATGATTGTGCTGACATAACGCCCCGTAAGAGGCCCCCTGGGAGATTGTTGGCTGATATTATGAACAGCCAAATGCCAGGTTTTTTTTTTAAACGTGGAAATCATCCGCGAAAAATGCTCGAACGATCGGAAACAAATGGCCCACGCTGGACCCTATTGAAATATGAAAAAAAATAACGCGACATACTGATCGAGGTTGGGCCCGTGGTAAACAAGCAAATTAACATGACCGTATCCTCCGGACTATGAGAAGTTTTCCAGATCTGGTCTCTCACTCTCACACACACACACACGCAACTACTGGATTATAAGACGCACACCCCTAGCCTTTATATAAAAAGTGCATCTCACAATGCTGAAAACATGATATGAGATATCACTCAACTCAATGGTCACCTGCGTGTTTCTATAACCGGCGAAACACCAGGGGAGACGGCGAATCTCGCTGGACTCTTGCCTACTTACGAAACGGGCGGCACGGAACCCATTAACACAAATGTGTCTTTGCGTACGTGCGTACGTATGTCCGTTGGCACTTCTTTCTCGCCGTACGTAGCCAACCAAGCTAATTGGAGGTTTTTGGGTGGTGAAGGACAACAAGATAGCACGCAACAAGAAGCACTTCTAAAGTACGGGGTGCCCTTTAGGAACGAATACGTGTACTATGTACAAGTCGGTTCCCAAAACTTACTGGCGTTCCCTTGCACTTGCAAATAAACCGCGTGGTCGCGTACACACGCACGCACGCGCACACACGTATATATATATTTTTCCCGTTCTTAATCTGCCCACGTATGAACTTTTGACTTGGGTTAAATATTGACCTGGGCCGAGCCTCATAATAAAGGCATAAAAACTTCGTCGGGGCAATTTCTTTTGATCTCCTCTCCATTGGGCGGCGAGAAGGATGAGGGGGAGGAGGAGGGGGGGTGGATCCGTGCGGTGAAAGGCTCACGGACCCCCCCCCTCGCCGCCGCCGCCACACTATAACGCTCCGCCGCTGATAGCGCAGCGACCTCACCTTGACCTATTTTAATGTCCCCCGTGGCCCTCCGTTAAAGGCAGCTCGGGCAATGAAAACGGCGAACGTCACTCGCGCGGTGCCTTTTTATTCTTTATTGTTATAAATGTACCTACCCCCCCCACCACCACCACCACCACCGCCACCACCGCGTGCCCCCTCCCGCACCATCTCCCCCGGGAAAAATAACCGTAAAGCAATAACGCCACGATGCCGTTAACCGCTATTGCGCAGGTGTCAAATGAGGTGAAAAATGTTTTGCCAAATGTTAGCGGAGGTCCTTGAGTACATAACGGGTTGTTGCGTTTACGCTCGCAGATAAACTCGCCCATCATTTATTCTTACCAAACAATCTCAAGGTCGCACAAATGAAATCGATGGGAGTTTGGTTTTTTTTTTTGTCGGTTGGTGCTCGTTTTGCCAGCGACTCGTCGTATCTTTGATATTCGACGTGGAGTTATCTCGTTTTTTTTTTTTTGCGGGCATGGTAAATAAGGCGTTGTTTGAATGTGTGTGCCTGCTGTTTGCAGAAGAGAGGCAGGAGATGGCTCTGAACTTGTCGACCAATGGCACGAGCAGCATCAACATGTCCATCGAGATCAATGGAATTCTCTACACAGGTGAGGGCGCTGGACGCTGGCGACACCAACCATCACTCGCTGTCAACGTGAAAACTATAACGGTGCACGCGCTGCTCGCAAACAGCATGGAGACACAACTACCCATAATGCCTTGGTGCCTGCGTGTCACGTGACAACTGCATTGCAGCTCAGACAGCTACAGGCTTAGTGCGGCCTGGAAGCGTATTATTAAATAAGATACATTACAATTCCTTATAAGGGAAACAACCACTAACTGATTACTAATGTAGCATAATCACAATAAAACACATTCCAAATGATTACTAATCTACAACTCACATCGTAACAATAGCCTGATTACTAATCTAGTATATAATTACAATCACTCCCCCCTTGAATCTTTGCACCTGATGAGTTGATGAGTTAATGATGACGTCACCCTGCTGCTGCTCTATATAAGAACGGGAGACACAGCAGAGCCTCACCATTCTGGCGAATTGCCCGATGATGCTGGTTGCAATTACCAGCGAAACGTCGTACTCAAATTGTAAATGTTGTTGCTTCAACACACCGGTGGGCTAAAGCAGTGAACTATTTGTCTTTGTCAACGTGACACATTTTTACTGATTGGCCGTGTCGGGTGGTGGAGGGTTACGACACATTTATAAATAACGCGATCTAAACCCAAAAACGTTGATTATGAATGCATTGCAGCCACTACGCCGCCGGCCTAATCTGCAACCTGTTGTATATATTTGGAGTTTGCATGTTTTCCCTGTGGGCACGTATATTTTTCTCCTGGTCCTCCGGTTTTCCCCTCCACATTTAGAAACGTGCGGTAAAAGAGTATTTGGCTGCTATGAATTTCCACACAATGATAAGCCACTTTGTTGAGTTATCGTTTGGGGCCAGATCACTTCTGAAAAAGATTGTGTTAAAATAGTTTAAATGTGGTCGCATCATCGTTTATACCGCCAAACAAAAAGAAGATTTAACACGTCGGCTTTCGCGACCAATATTATTCGTAATAAAGTTTTTTTTTTGGGTTAGGTCGCGTAAGTATGATGTGTCATTTACTCACCACCACCCGGACACAGACAATTAGTAAGGTTTGTCAAATCGCCTGATGAAGCTGGTTGTAATCCCCGGTGAAACGTCGTGCTCAATTTGAAATATTGTGGGTTGACTCGCCATCACACCGATGTGCTGTAGTGATAAATAATTGGCAATTTTTGTTCACGTGACAAACCTTACTAATTGGCTGTGTCGGGTGGTGGTGGCGGTCGGTTAACGACACATTTTTACATTTTCGCGATCTAACCCAATAAACCTGAATCATGAATCGAAACAAAAGAGTTGGAAAACGTGGCCGTCCCTTCGTGCAGAGTTCAAGTGGCATGTTCAGGATGTCCCTTTGTGTTAATTTATTCCTCAAACTCAAGTGGTGCCAACCTACGGGCAGTTGGCATCTGCCAAATAGTGGCGCTGATTTCTTTTCCTCATTGGCCATCACCTCCCATCATCATGGAGACGGTTTGGCAATGGCACCACCTCAAATTACCACGGTTGGCTCCGCACGGTGCAGCATCGTCCACACCCCACCACTCGAAGCAGTCCTGGGCCCTCCTTTAGGGCGACTCAGCCCTAAAATGACGAGCTAGCATGGAGTGAAAATGATCCCGCTCATGCGTCGCGGTGGCCTTTAAACAATCGGTGCTGCTCGCCAACAGCACTTGCCCCAGCAAGTCCGTTAAGAAGGCCCTCCCCGCACGGGGGAAATCTTTGTCTTTGCACAGGAGTGCTGTTCGCCCGTCGCCCACAAATGCCGGTGGTGCCACCCTCCGTGGTCCCGAGCACCAGCGGCGGCGCCGGCGGAGGTGGCGGCGGCAGCGCCAGCAGCAGCAGCAGCAGCCACAGCGGCACCGGTGGCCCCGGCGTCAACACCAACAACAACAACAACAGCGGCGGTGGCGGCGGCGGTGGCGGCGGCGGTGGCGGCAGCAGCAGCAGCAGCAGCAGTAGCGGCGGCGCCGTCGCGTCGGTAACGGCGGCACGAGACGTGCCGTCCAGCCCCGGCCCGTCGGCTCCAGGCCTGGCGCTGGCGGCGCACCCCCTGGCGCTGGCGCACGCGCACGCCCTGCTCGCCAAGGGCCTCCCCGCGCCATCGCAGAGGGGGGGGGGCGGCCCCCCTTCGCCGCCGTGAACGAGCGGCGGGCGAGCAAGCACGGCCCCCGCTCCCACCCGCTCCGCCCCCCCCCCACACTTCCCTCACCGCTCCCCAAAACCGTTCCCTTCTTTCCTCTCTCTCTAACCTCTCTCGACTCTCTCCCTCTCTCCCGCCCGCCCGTACAGTCCGCCGGTACGACCGCAAACGACGCGATGATGCAATGACGCGGCGACGCGACGGATCGCGACTGTAGTTCTGCGTAAATCGAATGCACTTCTTATTTTCTCCCTGGCCCCTCCACCCCCGTGCAGCCCCCCGCAGCCCCCCGCCCTTCCCCACCCCCCTTACCCCCCTTTTACCGACGCCCCTCGGAGGATCGGTGCGTGACGTTTCCCGCAGAACTGCAGTCCCCCCATTGAACCGCAGACGGTTGTTTGGGAGCTGGGCGTGGGGGTTGGGCCTGACGGTCAGGCCTTTCAGGATATCACCCTCGATCACGAACATTAAAAGGGAGTAATGATGGCGAGTTTTGCTGGGACTTGCAAGGACACACTCTAATCGTAGTTCCCCGCCCCTTCCCGGATAGCGTCGTACGTGAGGAGTCGTTCGAACGGGCGCGATCCACCCAAAGATTACCACGATGCCTCAATCAATCAAATTATAATTATTTTTTCAAACCAAGGCCTTCTGACGAGGGACATCGGCGGGTGGCCCCGGTGTTCGCATCGCAGAATGTTCAGGTCCGTTGGGTTGAGCGGGCGTCCACATCGGGCACGGCGTGAGAGAGACGCCCGGCGGTGTTTCCGACGGAGCTGATGAAGCGGATTTACGATTTTAAAACGATGACGATGATAATTTGCGATTCAACAAATTTCTCTTCACCCAGACAGAGCGCAAGAGTTTTTTAACGCCACCGTACGATGCAAATTTGCACAAAATTGTTCAGGAGAAGTGGTGTAGACAAGAGCTTATTGTTAATTCACGTGTGCATCGGAGTTGTGGTGCGGAAAAACCTATTGTTGTACCGCGCTCCAGTGCTGCACCAATCGCCATGAAGTACGGTCAGGCAATCTACGCATCGTCCATTGCGTGGGGAGGCCCTCTTCCAGCAGTGGATATCCAAGGCCGGCCTGTGCGTGTATATTCCCACGTGATTCTTGTAATTCGACCTCCTGTGTAAGATTTGCGAGCATGGCTCCTGCCTCCTGTCCTCAATTGGACGTCGTTCTCGCCCATCGGTGTTAAAAGTTCTCTTTTTCACCGGCACCGGTTTGGTGAGAACGACCGTTAACTTTTGGCTCAAGTCTCCCGACACGGTGCAGATTTTACCTGCCCAGCATAGATAACGACGACGACGACGATGCTTACGATGGACCTGAGTTCGCCACGGAGGAATAATTTGAACCCGTAATAACCTCGCGCGCGACTGGGGAGTCCTGGCCTAACCCCGCACGTACGAAAGAAAGAAGGCATTTTCTGGTTAACGTTAACATTATTAAATGAATTGTAGAGGAATGCACTTTTCCCAGCATCGCCGAAGCGGCAATTGTGCGCTGAGCGTTCCAATTCCACATTAGCGACTAAATGACGTCGGTTCGCAGACGTACTGAGGCGCCGGGGAGGGTGTGTGTGTGTGTGTGTCCGCAAGCCCCCCACATAAACCTTAGCACATGCACTCAAATCAAACCATGCGTGGCTTCACCGTATGATACTGTAAACCATTTTACCTCTTGGGGGTGGGGGGGTGGGTGGGTGGGTGGGGGGGTGGGGGGAAAGAAAAAGGAAAATATATATGTATATCTTATTCAGTTTCATTGGCATTCATTTAATTATGAAGGATTGTTTTTTTTTTTCTCAAAAAAATCAGCATTACTGCGTTTCAGCAATATTGAGTTCGATTGGTTTTGTACAGACGGCTCACGTAGGCTCGACGTTGTATAAAGTAACACTAATGAATACTCACGCTTCGAATTCCTTTTGCGGACGCGCGCAGACTCTGCGACTTGGCAACGGTTTCGATTGCCGTCGTTGACCTAACGCAACGTGTCTCCATCTTGCGGGTCATTTTCTTGTAGGCCAGTAAAAAAAAAAAAACGTGTTTTTTTTTTTGTCTTCTTCTCATCGTCGTTAAATTCCAAAAAAAAATGCACATTTAAACTTTTTCTTGAATGATCACTGAGCAGCCTTACTTTGCAAAATGCAGACGTGAAGCCACGGACAGCAAAAATGAGTCCCATGTTACTCGTTAGTTCGTTCAAACCATCCTCATCATGGGAGACGTAGACGCTTCGTGTCAAACCAGTACAGGGCATAGCTGATACCAAAGCCTAAAACCTAATGAGCTTATTGTAAAAATCAGGTTGCTGTTGTAGCAATCTGTTGTTGACAAGTATGTGGGGGGGGAGGGAAGGGTGGGGGGCTTATGTGCCTCTTGAAAAAAAAATAAGATGCAGAATAAACCAAAGACTTTTTTAATACATTTCATTTTGGCATGTGACACGCTTTAAAGAATATTTGAGGTGGGGGATTTTTGTAAGGATATTCAGGTCCTTATCAGACGTTGCCTTTTTCGGGTGTGTTCGGAGGAAAGAAAAATACACGTTGTAGTGCACACACAACCACCGGGGCAGTTTAACCACACATGAATTCACGTAACGTAGTGATGATAATGATGTTGATATTGGTGGTGGTGGTGGCGGTGGTGTCGATTGATGATACTGTTGGTTGGTGATGATGGGATGATGATGATGATGATGATTTAAAAAAAAAATTACGAATTTAACAGCTTTATGGGAAGAAGAGTGAAGCAATATATGCCCCATAAACTTTTTAAGTAAGTCGTGTAAATGGCTGTCCCCCTCCCGCGTATTAATCAAGAGGATGATGTTAATCAGAAGATGATGTTTATCGTCAGGCGGGTTTGAAACGTGGAATGGCCAGCTAGGGACCTACTATATAGCTCCTGATGTGCTTGCAAAAGGAAACTGACACGGGTTCTAAGTTTTAAAGAGAAAAAAAAAGAAAAAAAAACATGTAAAAAAAACATTTAAAAAAGGTTTTGTTTTGCTTTTTTTAAATATCAATAATTTTGAGAGAGAGAGAAAAAAACAAACTTAATTTCGGATTTATCGCAGCAATAGCAATGGACAGACAACCCACGACAATATATAAATACATCACCATCCAGCGCAAATTTACGATTGTCATTCTCTTTCAGTCGGGGACTTAAATTCAGCCGGAGCTGTCCAGGGCCGAGCTGCAGAAACATGTTCCCAGCTTCCTACTTAGCCCTTAGCCACGATGTAATCTCCCCCCTCATCCTCTACGCTGTGGGTGGTGGGGTCTGGAGGGGTTTTGGTCGGATGCCAGGGGATGCCCCGGAATGTATTCCGCCTAATAAACGAAGCACCCTCCGCGCCCCCCCCCCCCCCCCCCCTGGTTTCAATTCCCCACACTTATACGTGCGCGCGCATTAGCTCGCACACACGGATGGAACAAGAAACAATTCAGGAGTAATAGCACTTGCTTCTTACGTTTGTTGTGGGTTAAGCTTTAAGATCCTCCGAATCGTATTTTGTCAGTGGACGGCCGCCGCGGGAAGAGAGGGGCGTACGTACGCCGGTTCGGCTGGAGCCTAATCGCTGTAAGCTTTCGGGGAAGTGCGCCGCCAAAGCAGTCGACGGGCACACAACCCTCCGCCCAATCTTCTCACCTGCGCCTGTGTTTACGCTTCTGCTCTGCCGGCTAGCGGGTATCTGAACCTGGCGCGTGTGTACATTGCTTCTTCTCTTTTGACGGGAGTTTCTGTTGAAAGGTTTTTAACGGTCGGCGCGGTGGTGATAAGTTTAGCTTTTTTTTTTTGGAGAGGTCTGGAAAGTCACCAATGGGTTGTGCACCAAACATAGGATTTATTTACGGTTTTTTTTTTGTTCCGTTTGATTGATTCTTTTTTCTTTTTACACCAGTGCTTACTTTTCCAGGTTTAAAAAAATAAAAAAGTGACACTTTTCCGGAAGTGTTTCTTATGGCATTGTTAACCAAATTTTAAATATCTCTACGGTTTGTATTGCAACGTGTACAGATAGTACGGTAATTATCGGGTTTATGCTGTGATACACAACACACAACAATGGTAACCGGTATCAAATACCTCTTAATATTCTGTGAAAGATCATTTTCCAATATCATGATATACCTCAATGACAGTAAGATAGCATAATATTTAATATGTATTTTGTCATAAAGCTGTGTTTTAAGAAGATAAAATGCTTGTTATTGCCTTCATATTTTGATCTGTTCTGATTTTTCTCCCCTTTTTATTATATTATGTTATTAATACTGATTTATTATTATTATTATGTATTTTTTAAATAACCAAAGAAGAAAAAAAAAGATTGTATAGTCGATTCTACCTCATAGGCTTTGTTTGACTGAGAAAAGGATTCAGTGATTTGGGTTATGTTGGCATTCTGAGAGCACTGCTTTTTAAGAATTATAATATTCATATCTCATCATTGCTTTAAATCATTTAAAAAAAAACGCACGCTTCACACCCACTCTTTTCTTTTCGCGAAAGGAATTGTTTTTCTCCTCCTTCTTAGTCTTCTTCTAAGTGTAGTCGTTGAAATGAATTCTACTTATTACATAGGGTTTTTTGTGAAAACGATTGTTACATATTGTACGGTAGACTTAATCGCTTAACATTGGTTTTGAAACCTTCGTGCAGTAACGGACACGTTTTTTCGCGACGGGGGGTTTTTGTTTCCTCTTATTCCCTTTACCCCCCTTCCCTTTCTCGTGGACCTCTGCGCTTAAAACTCACGGCTGCCCCCTTTAGTCGCCACGCTCGCCGGCGGTGCTGTTTTCATTGCATGTCCGGCGTGCCCACACGTGTGCCCCTTCCGTAATGTCCCATCGCGACTCTCGGCCTCCCGTTACCCTCATTTCAAAGCCCCCCCCACCGCACCCCCCCCCCCCTCCAATTTTTTACCGTATGGAAAATAAAATGTCGCGTACTTGGTTATTCGTATATTGGCCATGCTCATCGAAATTGGTTTTTGCGGTTTGTTTATTTTTAGTTTGCGTTTCCCTGTAAACGTAAGATGGCGCGACGTTTTTTATTTTTAATCGCCTGATGAAGCTGGCTGCAAATCACCGGCGGCGAAACGTCGTACTCAAATTTTAAAAAAATGCCGTGGGTTTGCTCTCTTAGCACACACAATCGGTTGAGCGCTGAAGTGGTTAACTATTTGGACACGTTTTGTTCTCGTGACAAGCCTTACTAATTGGCCGCGTCGGGGTGGAGATGGCTTCTCGACACATTTTTACGCGATCTCTAATCCCCCAAAAAAACTTCTTATGAATAACTTTGGATTATTCAAAATGAATATCCAAACATTTTAAAAATGGTCCGCGTTATAATTCAACGCACACAGATGGACTAGTATATCAAGGCAGAGTGAAATAGGTCGCGTTCCCATTCAACTAATTTATACAAATCCTAGTTTCTCTCTTAGTCTCGCGATAAATGTGTCACGCAAAGGAAAACAAAAAAAAACTTGAAGAAATTTAAACAAATTGATGCCGTTTAAATATTGCACGTCAACTTTGCGTCCCAAAAATTGAAAATGCTCTCCTCTCAACGTCCCTACGTCCCTGCGAGTAGTTAATCGGCTGGGAACAAGCGGTGTCGGGGCTGGATAAATGTGTCAAGCAGTTGCATATTCACACGCAATATTTCTCCATGCAGCCCAAAAGAGCCGCAGGATTTTGTGAAAACTACAGCGGTGAATCCATATTGGCTCGTAGTCATATCCTTATACAAGCTAAAAAAGCTGATCTCTCTAATTACACTGCTAAAACATGCTGTCGTTTTTATGGCATTTATTCTATGAACTTAATTATATCGCGCAACTACTATTTGAAACGACGTGGCTTGTCCAGCGGAGCGACGTTTTTGCTCGTTGTCACACCGACGTAGTGCTGTGCGTGGTGTGGGCTTCCCCAGTTGGTTAGCGCACCACCACCGCTCCACAGAATGTTTCTAAATGCACAGCAGCCGGGACCCGAGGCTTGCAAGGGATTGTGGGTTAATTCCCACAATTCATAGGGCCCAAACGCATCATTTGTTGCCGTGTACTATATGGGCGACTTCCCCCAACTTCCAGATTCATCTAAAAAGAATAATAATTTTCTCCGAAAATCAGGGCCGAGATAAATTAAACTCGCGAGGCGATAGGGAAAAAAACAATCTCGGTTTGTTTTCGAATTGACTCGAGATGATGGCACGAGACGACTCGATGTGTTGAATCGCTGCCGTGACTTTCTCCGCGGGAGCGATGTCACGGCCAACCTCGGGGCGACCTCGCTTTGGCTGGCACGAGGACAACGCGAACGTGAAACGATTGCGTCTTGCAAATCGTTGATCAGAAATAGCCCTTCAAAGAGCAAATCTTACAATCCCAAATCAAGATTTTTTTTTTATCCGAAGCTCGCACCCATCGTCGGGCCAACGTTCCATGTTTACCGTGCCCCTCCCCCCGTCTTGTCCTGGTTTTCATCTGAGACATCCCGGCACCCGAATCTCCGAGAGTTTAGATTTTAAATCGCACAAGAGGGTTATGCGACAAGACTAAATTGCGTCAGATTATAACAACGTCGCGTATCCGACTCGCTGTGGGGGGTGGGGGGGGGAGGGACCGAGGTGTCGGTGGATATTGTAAAAAAAAAAAAGTCAGTTTCATGAACATCTATAAGACAAATAACAATTACACCCAAATACGTTGGCAGACAAAGAACAGAGCGTTGAGCTGCTTTGAACGAGAGATAAATGCCTCACTCTGCGACAGAAATAAGCAAATTGTACCCTAGCAGGCTTTCGCGACCAATATTATATTCATAATAAATATTTTTTTTCTTAGATCGCGTAAGTATAAAATGTGTCGTAACCCTCCACCACCCGACACAGCCAACTCGTGAGGGATTTGTCTGTTCAGCGATGACGTTGTCCTGCTGCTGTTCTATTGAAGACCGGAAGCAGGTGGATTGCATCACCCTTCTGGCAAATCGCCCGATGATGCTGGTTGATGTAATTACCAGCGAAACGTCGTGCTACTCAGATTGTGAATGTTGTGGATTTACTCTCCAACACACCGGTGGTGGGCTGAAGTAGTGAACTAATTGGCGTTTTGTTTACGTGACAAATTTCCTTACTGATTCGCTGCGTCGGATGGTGGAGGGTTTAACGACACATACTTACGCGATCTAACCCTATGAAACTCTTTATCATGAATGGTTTCTTATGTGTGTGCGTGCACGAAAAGGTCTCTTTTTAGAAACATCAGGGGGGTTAGGCCATCATGCACAAAGATCGCACTTGGTGTACGGGCGGTTCATTTGGTTTGGTAGTGGGCACGTGACAGTCGGATACGCGACGTTGTACCGTACTTATTTGCGGACACTAGCTTGTGTCGCGTGCGGTGCGAGGGCACACATTCGTGTGGACGCGCCATCGATCGCGAACATATTTATTTTCCATATGGGAAAAAAAATCGTGCCTTTCCTTTGCATGTTAAAACATACTTTTTTTTTCGTGTTTTGGTTTTTCAACATTAAAGTGTACACTTTTGACAAAAAGCCACCGGTTTTTTTGTTGTTGTTGTTGTTGATATAACACAATCAATACGTTTGACATCCGAGTGATCTGGAGACAACTCCAAATGTGGGATTTGAAAGAAAAAAAATCGTTCACGCCAAATCGTAGGGGCAAAGTCATTTCGTCGCGTGATGCTCACGAGGCTAAAGACCCTCTCGCCGGATTGTGGTACTCAGGGTTATTAAACAAACAAACAAACAAAAAAACATGGGCAAGATTTAGGAGAGTGAAGATTTTAAATATTACCTCCATATATATGTATATATGTCTGTGTGTGTGTGTATATATACAGTACATATACACACACCGTCTTGCATTATTGATTAGCCATGCCTTTTGTTTCCCTGTGTAAACGAATCTTCTGTTGTTGTATGGTGGTGCTGGTGTCAACTTAAACCACGTCAAAGCTGTTGCAGACTTGCGTCTCCAAAGTCTCCGTGGGGAGGAAAGAGGGTTCGGTGCGGGTGGGGATTGTGGTGTGAGGGGTGGGGAGTGGGGGGACAAATACACACACACACAAAAAAAAACCGAAAAGAAAAATTATTTAAAAATAACGAAAAACATCCTGGGGGGGTGGGGAAGGGAAAAAAAGACAAAAAATATAATCTGCATTAAATCGTTTGGGGTTGTTTTTATTCTTCTTTGTTTCGCCTTTGTATAGCTGTTAGGGGGGTTGACGTTCGTGTAAAGTAGGGGCGAGGTTTGTGTAAGTATTTGTATCACGAAAGAGAAGCCCCCCCTCCTCCTTCCCCCCCCGCAGTAAAGCACTCATCAACATATTTACTGCGTCCGTACATCGAGGCACGGACTTTTGGGAATAACCGAGTGAAGGGTAGATTTGCTTTTCCCCCTTCGAACGCCCATGCTGTTTGAAATGTTTTTGAATGTACGTCTCCTGATTATTTTTCCTCATTTCTCCGCCACCCACCCACCCCCACCCCCCCCAACCCACCTTCCACAAAACGTGTATCGCCATTTGTTTTATTTCCATTTTATTTTATCGTGTTATTTGTTGTTGTTGTTGTTGTTTTCCCAGCAAGCCTCGTTTTTATGTTATTGTTAGTAGGTGTGGCCCTCAGTGTGTAGTGTAGTTTTGAGACAATAAAATAATTACGGCTTTCCTTATCCTGTGTGTATATTTTGGTTGTAGCTTTACCATATTGTTCTTCTGGTGGATGCATTTTATCCCAAGTTAATAAAAATTGTTGCTGTCAGCAGCAGAACCAGTGCCGATGTTATTTTGTTGTTCAACTGCAAACGGACGCGTAAACGATTTACCAAAATAAACCTTCGATTTAAAGCTTTCGTGACTTGCAGGGATTCATCTTCTTGGTTCTTTCGGTAAAGTCACGTAGACGCTGTCTTTCCGACAGACCTGTTCTTCACCTGAGGACGGCTGCTTGCGTTGTGGCCGAAACGTTGTGAGAATTATTTTATGTTTTATTTTTATTATTTCCCTTCTATGTGACTTTACCGAAAGAACCAAGAAGACAAAGTAAACCTATTTTTTTTATTTCACCAGGTAAGGCCCACTGAGTTGTGTAGTTTTTTTTTTGTCCAGAAGCAACCCGGCTATCACGTGATAGCCCAACGAAGTGGCTTATCATCACGAGGACATTCATAGCAGAAGCCATATACTCTAAGACGCACGTTATTAAATGTGGAGGGAAAAACCGGAGGACCCGGAGAAAAAAAGCCACGCGACCGCAGGGAGAGAGACATGCAAACTCCAAATATACAGCAGCAGGCGTCAGGGTCGGGATCAAACCCACGACCTCCTGTATACCAGGCGAGGTAGTTAACATCCTAGCCATTGTAATGATGATGAGAGAGAGACACACGCAAACTCCAAATATACAGCAGGCATCAGGGTCGGGATCAAACCCACGACCTCCTGTATACCTGGCGAGGTAGTTAACATCTAGCCACCGTGATGATAATGAGATAGAGACACGCAAACTCCAAATATACAGCAGGCATCAGGGTCGGGATCAAACCCACGACCTCCTGTATACCAGGCGAGGTAGTTAACCTGTATATTTGGAGTTTGAATCTTTCTCTCTCCATGGTCGCGTGGATTTTATCCGGGTCCTCCGGTTTTTCCCTCCACATTTAGAAGCATGGCGTTTAGAGTATTTAGCTGCTATAAATTTCCACGTGATAAGCCACTTCGTTGAGCTATCATTTGTGATCGCCAGGTCGCTTCTGAAAAAGAGCTACATAGCTCAGTGGGCCTTAGCTGGTGAAATAATATGACTTTATGTATGATAATTGTTTTTTTACCCTTCTATCTGGCAACAAAACTGACACCTTTTTACAAGGAGTCATGTTTGCATAGACCGCAATACCTGCAGTCATAATACAAACAAAAGACATAACTCTGATAATGTGCACTGTCCTTGAAGTTGATTGGTCCACACCCGAGACAGCTTTCCTTAGAGCCTTAGAGCCTAGTCTCACATGGGTTGGTCCAGATGGACCAGATGGTCCAACCCATGTGAGACTAGGCTCTAAGGAAAGCTGTCTCGGGTGTGGACCAATCAAATTCAAGGACAGTGCACATTATCAGAGTTATGTCTTTTCTTTGTATTATGACTGCAGGTATTGCGGTCTATGCAAACATGACTCCTTGTAAAAAGGTGTCAGTTTTGTTGCCAGATAGAAGGGTAAAAAACCAATTATCATATTTTTACTGGCAAATGAGGTTCCCATGGTGTAAAGACTTTATGTATGTTGGAGCTTCTTTCACACCATTCTTCGCCAACCGTGCTAGGACTTTATAGTTTACGTGCAAATATTCGAGACATCACTTTGGCTCACGAAACCGAAGTGTGGGTCTGGGCGCGGGGCACCGGAAGAGGCGATGAATGATGATGGCGATGATGATAGCCGGTGGGTCCAAACCAACGTTGGAGTGGCATCCAAAGTGGGGAACCTCGCCCCAAAGAGGACGCTCTTTTCACCCACGTGACTTTACCGAAAGAACCAAAGAGTATGGATCCTTGCAGTCACGAAAACTTCAAATCTAGAAATAAGGTCACTGTGTCGCGCGCTTTCAGATGCGCTTCTGTGGCCGTCTAGAACACTCTTCCTCCCGATATTAGGAAGCCGCTGTGCACGTTCAAATCACCATCGAGACTGACGAACTCATTTCTATAGAACTGCTTTTTGTTTGTTGTCTTTAGTTTGTTGTCCCCACGCCCTCCGCCGCACCTTCGATGAACACGTGGTGGGCTACGTAAGGTGCAAAAGAAGTTCAACGCACGCACGCTCGCACTGCTGGACACAGCCGGTGGGATTTAAAGAAACTCACCACCGTCGTTTCGGATCGAACCCGGCGATTGCAGATCCAGCGACCGCTTGTGTCCGTTCATTATTAGTGTCCAACGTTCACGTCTCACACGACCATACATGGCGACGGGCTGCGTACGGCGCGAAAGAAGTTCAACATACGTAAATAGATTCCAAAATCACAATGGCAAAGACCGGTAGCACATCGATGGGATGACCACTTGTTGACCTCCACACAAAGTGGTACTCAATTTTATCGACCCGACAGTGGTGATCGCTTGAGTCCACCCCCATCCATGGATTCAGAATCAGAATTTGAATTTGTGAAATGTACAAGAAAGCTAAACAAATCACTCAAACACACACAGATGACACTAAACCATCCCCATCCTACCAGGCAAAGCCCACGGGGGTATTAACTTATTTTTAAGGAGCGATCTGGCCACAAATGATAGCTCAACAAAGCGGCCCATCATTTTGACATTTATATCACCAAAATAATCTAAATAATCTCAATGAATGTTTCGAATTCACGGCCAAGGCAACGTTCAGCCTGAGTCATGCATAAACACACGAGCGGTAGAAAATGAAATAAAGGATACAATAATATCACTTAAGGACCAATTTAAATAATTTAACATCTCTCTCTCTGTGTCTCTGTGCCCCATGATTATTGAACTCTTGAGAGCGGTACGCGTTGTAAGCATTGTTATCGCATTCGTGTCGCGTTGGTGCCATCAAAGGAGAAACGAACTCGAGTTAATAAGCAAGGGCGCGTGAGATTTGAGTCATTATTTTGCTGTTGTCGTGGTGAACGGATTTATTATAGAATGACAAAGGGGCCTGGCCCACTTCACACAGACGCAACTGCACCGATGGTGGTTTTAGCATGGCTCAGGGTGAATTGTCATGCGTTATCTTACGCTTAATGTTGTTTCGATTTGCGTGCACAATTGAGCCGCATGTCGTTTTAAAAATTGGTCCGTGCAATTCATCTTTGACACCAGCGCACATAATGCTTCTTTGTCTATTACACTGGTCAACACACTTTTTCTGGCATAAGGTATTCCAACGGTTTTAAGGTAATTTTGGGATGCTGATTCCAAATCTGGCATCAGTTTTTGTCTATCACATCAGGTTTTTGAGATATCAAATATTGCATTTTCAATAAAAACTGCAGAAGAAAAATATTAAATAAATGTGGATATCTACATAAAATGATATTATAAACACACTATCCTAAAAATACACCACCATATTTTAACACTAAAGCAGTCACTGACTCGCAACAACTTGCAATCATAAGTGACAGAGTTAATTTCGGGTAAAATCAATGAAAATGGGGTATGCCGATAGCATAAAAATTAGATGTGATAGAGCAAATCTGAGATCAGATTTGAAATTAGTCTGAAACAGCTGCAAAAGTCCAGGCCAGAAAATAACGTTTTTTTTTTGTTGACCAGTGTTATTATAATTATAGTTTGTCAACTATCAAGAGGTTTCCAATAGCTTTTCCATGATACTGGCTTTTAAAAAAAATGTTGTTTAATATTAATTTTATTTACAAAAAATATTCCCCACAATGTTATCGGAGGTCACACGGGACCTCAGCCCGTGCTAGCCCAGCGTCCTGACCTCTGACCTCTGAGCCACCGCTGCCGCATCTGACGATTGCATTTTTTCGAGTTTCGTCCCATTCCCCGGTCAATGTGCCGACGTCAAAGCCAACGTTGGGACGTTGTTGCAACCTTTCGAGCCAACGTCAGCTGAACGTTGAGCCAACGTTCCATGTGGCCCGCTCAGAATCCCACGAGTCCCGTCACTGGGAACCTCATGCAACAACAATAAGCCCAACAAATCCTTGAAAGTAACTTAGTCTCTGACTCCATGAGCCTCAAGGGATAACATTTAACCCCAGCATCGAAGGTTCGCTGATAGGAGGTTACGGGACAGACCCAAGTGCATTGGGTTGGCTGACTGAGTGGCAGATGCACCAGTTGGACGCCCTACTGTGCCAACTTGCTGTATTTTAGCTGCCCGGCGCTCCTCTCGTTGTTGTGAGCGTCGCTCCTCCGCCCTCCGTTGTTGTTGGAGGGCGACTGCATCCAACTGCCCAGTAGCAGCGTCCTTCACGAGCCTCCGCCGCCAAGGCCGATCTTAAAACCGCTGGTAACCAGTCTTTGGAAAGTCCACTCAGCTCCACATCCTCCTGTAATGCGTCACTCCATCTCCTCTCTAGCCCGTGTCATGCCCGTTCAGCCCCCTCTATGCGGCCAAACAGAAGCTGCTTGAGCATGCGGTGAAAGTGTGAATTCATCTCCCCACTCTTCTCTGCACACTGAATACGTAGGAACAATCTACCAGCGAGGAGAGAGAAGGATTGGTGGCCTTCCAATGTTGATAGGGGAAACAAAAACAAACCATTTACATTTGTCAATTCACTTGCTGGAACCAGGCTTCTCTATGCCGTATGTTTGTATGTAGAGTCGAACCCCTCCTAATAACCACCCCTGTTGACGACTAATCCCCTAACGACGGGGCTCCATAGAGCCCGATGTGTAGTGTATAGTGTAGTGTATAGTAATGTAGTGTATAGTAGTGTAGTATATAGTAGTGTAGTGTATAGTGTAGTGTATAGTGTATACCAGGCGAGGTAGTTAACATCTCCCAGCCACCATGATGATTATGAGAGAGAGACACGCAAACTCCAAATATACAGCAGCATGCGTCAGGGTTGGAATCGAACCCACGACCTCCTGCATGCCAGGCGAGGTAGTTAACATCTCCCAGTCACCGTGATGATGAGAGAGACACGCAGACTCCAAATATACAGCAGGCGTCAGGGTTGGAATCAAACCCACGACCTCCTTCATACCAGGCGAGGTAGTTAACATCTCCTAGCCACCGTGATGATGATGATGAGAGAGAGACACGCAAACTCCAAATATACAGCAGGCATCAGGGTCGGGATCGAACCCACAACCTCCTGTACACCAGGCGAGGTAGTCAACATCTCCTCGCCACCCGGCGCACCACACTCATTGCGCCCCACCTCCCACAACCCGCACTCTCATTCCTTGCACCAGGGCCAATCTCGACCCCGCTTCCCCTCTTCGCCCCACTCCTCCTCCTCACCACCATCACCACCACCACCTCCTCCACCCCCCTCTCGACTGTTTGCGCCAGCGTCGTGAATTTGCTTCCGGATCCTTCGGAGCAGAGACGGGTTCGTGCATGCACGGCATTTGAAGACAGGCCCCCGGCTGTACACAAGGCGGCATTGACAGCGAGTGTAAACAGGTCGTCGGGAAAGAGACAGGATGTGGATAACAACATTCGGCAGAGCGCGGAATGATTTAGCAGCGACATAAAGCAGCATAATAGGGAATGGGAAACAATGTCACGTGCTGTGCATAACAGACTTTATTGTGTTTACATGCACAGGAGCACACTGTGGGCCACCTGAGTTCAATTCCCAGGCCACGGCTCTCGTTTGCAACGACCCTGCCACCCTTCACACCCCCCCCCCCCTTTATTAACCTGCACTCACCAGTATGGTGAAGTAGGGTCAATTAACCCCCACGACCCACACGGCTTTATAAGGCCCTTATGCAGCAGTGGATTGAAACAGGGCCGTCAAATATTGTTCAAATATGATAATTGTTTTTTTACCCTTCTATCTGGCAACAAAACTGACACCTTTTTTACAAGGAGTCATGTTTGCATAGACCACAATACCTGCAGCCATAATGCAAACAAAAAAACATAACTCTGATAATATATGCACTGTCCTTGAAGTTGATTGGTCCACACCCGAGACAGCTTTCCTTAGAGCCTAGTCTCACATGGTGTTGGACCAGATGACGCCATAAGGCGCACAACTCAAAGACAATGCACCATCAGAGTATGAGAGCTCGGGGTAAGCATTTACACCATTGGAACCTCATTTGCCAGTAAAAAATATGATTGTTCAAATATTTTTTTTCCAGTGGTCGCAGTGGTTATCACACTGCACTGTGAAGCTGGCCACCTGGGTTCGATTTCCAGCCACGGCTCACATCAGCCCTGGACAGCTGTTTCAACAACCGTCATTGAGAATTGTATTGTTTCCCTTCTACGTGACTTTACCGAAAGAACCAAGAATATGAATCCCTGCAGTCACGAAAGAAGCTTTAAATCGAAAAATAAAACATCTGGATTTTTTCTTTTTCATGAGGACGCTGTCTTTCCGACAGACCTGGTCTTCACCTGAGGACGGCTGCTTGCGTTGTGGCCGAAACGTCGTGAGAATTATTTTATGATGTTTTATTTTTATTATTTTATTATTTCCCTTCTACGTGACTTTACCGAAAGAACTAAGAAAATGAATCCCTGCAGTCACGAAAGAAGCTTTAAATCGACAACCCAACTGTTGGTGAAGGCCCTCCGGCCCTTCGTCGTGAGCCCTTCTTCGCCTGGAGGGGAGTTTCTCACACCCAATACCCACGGCGGCGCTGGATCCCGACAGAGTGGCGTTTTTGCGACGGCCAACACAAATCCACGTGCGTGTGTGTGGTGTGCTGTGAAGCCATTGGATTGTCAATCCACTGTTTCAGTTTCAGTTTTCAGTTTCACTTATTAGGATTTGCCCTGTGAGCCATTCGGCTCTTGATTTGGGTTCAACCGCAACAAACAATAAAATTACAAGATACACCTAAAATTCATTGTACACAAATCTAAACATCACGTACGTAAACAATACAATCCTACAGAAAAAGCACAACCCGTCCATGCTGCGTTCAAAAAGTGCTAAAAATTCCATTTCCATGTTTGATCTGCTGGATGATCGGTCGTTATTTTGACCATACTTCACCACGCTGCTCATTACTGGTTGGTGATGGTTGGGGTGTTGGTGGGGGGCGGGCGGGGGGCTGCGTTCGCGTTGAAGCATAGAGGTACTGCACAATAATAGATTGTGCTGCACCGCTCGAAATTTGGGACCACGCAGCCCAAAGTCGCTCTCACACCGCTGTCTGTCTGTGGTGGTTACCCTTCCAAGCGGATCCAGGCTCGACCTTACTTAACTTACATAGAGGCATCAGGGTGGCTAGGAGATGTTAACTCCCTCGCCTGGTATACAGGAGGTCGTGGGTTCGATCCCGACCTGACGCCTGCTGCTCTATATTTGGAGTTTGCGTGTCTCTCTGTCATCATCATCATGGTGGCTAGGAGATGTTAACTACCTCGCCTGGTATGCAGGAGGTCGTGGGTTCGATCCCGACCCTGACGCATGCTGCTGTATATTTGGAGTTTGCGTGTCTCTCTCATCATCATCATCATCACGGTGGCTAGGAGATGTTAACTACCTCCCCTGGTATACAGGAGGTCGTGGGTTCGATCCCGACCCTGACGCCTGCTGCTGTATATTTGGAGTTTGCGTGTCTCTCTCATCATCATCATCATCACGGTGGCTAGGAGATGTTAACTACCTCGCCTGGTATGCAGGAGGTCGTGGGTTCGATCCCGACCCTGACGCCTGCTGCTGAATATTTTCAAACAGTCTGCATCAGCAACAGGCCATGCTTTCCCACCTGATGACGGACGCTTGTGTTGCGCCCGAAACGTCGTGATTTATTTTATTTTTCTACCTACGTGACTTTACCGAAAGAACCAAAGAGTATGGATTCCTGCAGTCACGAAAGCTTCAAATCAAGATTGTATATTTGGAGATTGCGTGTCTCTCTCTCTCTCCCCGTGGTTGCGTGGATCTGTGTCCGTGTCGTCCGCGTTTCGAGTACCGTATTTGGCTGCTCTAAATATCCACGTGATAAGCAACTCCGTTGAGGCATCATTTGTGGTGGCCAGGTCGCTTCTAGAAAATTAAAGAGCTATACAGCTCAGTAGGCCTTACATGGTAAAACATAAAAAAAAATTCGTTGAGTTTAAAAATCCTGGAATGGAGGATTTTACGAATCAATGGGCGAGAGACAAACATGATGATGATGACGATGGCACGAGAGGGAACAGACTTGTTGGATAATCTGCTGTCCATTTGGTTTCTGCACCCCCCCCTCCTCCCGCCTCGGATTTTTCGCGCACCTCCCCTACAACCTCGGGGAGTTACAAACTTGGGGTTAAGTTGACCGCTGACAAGTTACGCAAGCCTAAGACGGGTCACCCGGCACAACCTCGGGTGATTCAGTGAATCGAATCGCAACACTTGGATCTGTCTCGATGCGTCGCAAACTCCGGTGGTGGGGCGGCGGCGACGGCGGGGGTGGTGGTGGAAACCGGTAAGTCACCAATTACACGAATCATCGATTTCGATCGTCAGCACCCGAAGCTGATGTTGCGGCTTTATCAGCACCGTTACGTTGTGCATGGACGGGTGGGGTAGGTGGGGGGGTTGATAACCTCATCTGAACTCATCGCAGCATTCCAACCAACCGCGAGTTCAACATTGAAAGAGAGAAAAAAATCTCCCTGGCACAATGCCACAAAACTCTCTCATAGTCTAAACTAACAAAGGGGGATATTGTATTTGTTTGTCTTTGCGACAGATTTGGGGGGATAGCGAGAGGGGAGTGGGGGGGATTGCGTGCGCCTGAGTATGACCGTGCGTGCGTGTGTGTGTCTGCACTCGTATGGTCGTCTTGTGTATTAGCGAGATAACGCAATAGCAATTAGATTCCACATAAACCAGCAAGCTTTTCGGGAGAGGCGTCCGGAAGCCTGCCCGCCTGCCTGCCTGCCATCGTGCACGACAAGCTTGGATCTTTATTGATGCTCATCATCAGACATGGTCAATCCACTGCTGGATGGAGCCCCCCCCCTCCCCCCTCCTCCTCCCACCACCACCACGGGCCATTCCCGGCAAGCTCTCATAATTAGTAATGGTTGTCACGTGAACAGAACGTGGCCAATTTGTCACTAGTACAGCACTAGTGTGTAGTGTAGTGTATAGTGTAGTGTATATTAGTGTAGTGTATAGTGTAGTGTATAGTGTAGTGTATAGTAGTGTATAGTGTAGTGTATAGTAGTGTATTGTGTAGTGTATAGTGTAGTGTATAGTAATGTATAGTGTAGTGTATAGTGTAGTGTATAGTGTAGTGTATAGTGTATAGTGTAGTGTATAGTATAGTATACTAGTAGAGCACTAATACAGCACTAGTGTATAGTGCAGTGTATAATGTAGTGTATAGTGTAGTGTATAGTGTAGTGTATAGTGTAGTGTATAGTAGTGTATAGTGTAGTGTATAGTGTAGTGTATAGTGTAATGTATAGTGTAGTGTATAGTAGTGTATAGTGTAGTGTATAGTGTAGTGTATAGTGTAGTATACTAGTAGAGCACTAATACAGTACTAGTGTATAGTGCAGTGTATAATGTAGTGTATAGTGTAGTGTATAATAGTGTAGTGTATAGTGTAGTGTATAGTGTAGTCTACTAGTACAGCACACCGGGTGTGTTGGAGAGTAAATCCACAACATTTACCATCTGAGTACGACGTTTCGCCAGTAATTACAACTAGCTTCATCAGGCCATACGAATTGGCATGTCCTGTTTACATAACAACCCTTACTAATTGGCTGTGTCGGTGGGTTTAACGACACATTTATTTACGCGATCTAACCCAAACAAAACCCTCTATTATGGATGGTATTGGTCGCGAAAGCCTGCCACGTGTTAAAGCTAAATCCATCGCGTTGACAATTTGAGCGCTGCGACTTTTCGCTGATAATTGCATCCAGCATCATCGGGCGATTTTTTTAATTTTAGTTTTTTTGTTTTTGCCAATCCCTACGATTTACTAAGCGCCGTTGATATTTGGAAGTCACAGAAACGCGGCGTGGAAGATGTTGGCGTGGGAGGGGGGGTGTGGGATTTTATGGACGATGCTTGGATGGGCAGTGGTGGCTTGGTGATGTGTGGGCTGGGGGTGGTGGTGGAAGCTTCACCCTCCACTGCCACGCATCGTGTGCAGTGCTGGCCTAAATAGGTGCTCGCTGACAGCACTTGCCTTGCCTCCCCCCCCCCCGAGCAGTTCAATGCAGGGCTTACGGGACCTCGTTGCTCCGGTGCGTATCTTTGGTCTGCACCAGGGCGTGTGCATTGTCCACCTTCAATACCACCTACAACACCACCTACAATACCACCTACAACACCACCTACAACACCACCGACAATACCACCAACAATACCACCTACAACACCACCTACAACACCACCAACAACACCACCTATAATACCACCTACAAAACCACCTACAATACCACCTACAACACCACCAACAACACCACCAACAACACCACCTACAATACCACCTACAACACCACCAACAACACCACCTACAATACCACCTACAACACCACCTTCAACACCACCAACAATACCACCTACAACACCACCTACAACACCACCTGCAATACCACCTACAATACCACCTACAACACCACCTTCAACACCACCAACAATACCACCTACAACACCACCAACAACACCACCAACAACACCACCTACAATACCACCTACAACACCACCAATAATTCTACCAACAACACAAACTACAACACCACCAACAACACCACCTACAATACCACCTACAACACCACCTACAATACCACCTACAACACCACCAACAACACCACCTACAACACCACCAACAACACCACCTACAACACCACCAACACCACCACCTACAACAACACCAACAACACCACCTACAACACCTACAATACCACCTACAATACCACCTTCAACACCACCAACAACACCACCTACAACATCACCAACAACACAACCTACAATACCACCAACAATACCACCTACAACACCACCAACAACACCACCAACACCACCACCTACAACACCACCTATAACAATCATAATAAACTGACGTCTGCCAGATTTCCAGCTTCACTTTCCGCAATGTATCGTGACGCGCGCTGGATTTAATGGGGGAAATTGGAGGCGTTCTAAGAGAGAATGAGAGAGCTCCTTGTTTGTTACACAGACACCGCTGCTGCTGTGTTAGTGTGTACACGCGCGTGTGTGGGGAGCGGTGGCGCAGCGGTTAGCGCTACGCTGCGCTACGAACCCGGCTACGAATCCCCCACCGGGTTCCCATTCTCGCTCACGGCCACCAACACCAAGTGACGATTACCTGAACCCATTCCCGTACCTGCCCTAGGTCGACTCAGCCTCAAACGAGTACCTGATGCGGTGCGTAAACATTGCCAAGAGAGAGACAAAGGCGGTCGGGCGTGGTGCTGGCCACCCACCCCCTCGTGCGCCGCCGTGTGAGCCTTCGTAGGTGCTGCTCGCTAACAGCACTTGCCCCGACAGTCTGTTAAAGCTATACTGGGCGGGGGGATCTTTGTCTTTGTGTGTGCACACACGTGTACGGGCGGATGTGTGACCGGTGGCTGGCTTGCCCGTGCAGCCACATGTGTAATTGTGCGTGTCCCTCGTCAGCAAGGAGTGGGCCTGTGACGTGTGCCTTGTGTTCACTAAACGAGGCTTCGGATGACCGGGCAGCCCTACAAGCGACCTCTCACCCTCGGGGGTCAAAGGGTACGGGCTGGGGAGCGGGGGCGTGTGGGGGGGCGGTGAGTTCAATTGGGCTGGGAAGGAATTCATTGCTGGCTTCAAACTCACCCTGCCGTTTCCACACCAAGCCCAACCAACAGACTGAACCCACCCATCAACTCAAGCAAAACTTCCTTCCCTACCACCCCTCCTCCTCCTCCTGCCGCTGTTGCTGCTGTTCATTTGACCGCGATTCTTCAAGCCATGAATAGGAAGTCTTTGTGACATTCTGGAAGAGCTAGGAATCTCATGTCAAACATTTGCGTCCCAAACCTTTCTCCGTATTAACCCCCCAACCCCCCAACGCGATATATATATATATGGCTTTGCGTCTGCCCACGTGTGTGCGCGCGTGTGTGTGTTGTATATATTTACAGGTTTTTTTTTTTTCAGGCAAGAGGTTTCTAAATCAGGCAGACGAGTCTAAATATTAAGTGAAACGATGTATAACAATGTGCAGTTCTTTGCACTATAAATATTGATGCTGCATCCCGTGGGGCAAAGGTTAGCCAGGCTCCTGGCGGGCAGTAAGAAATACTGCATCGCAAAATAATTAGTTGTACAGTCTTCTTGGTTCTTTCGGTAAAGTCACGTAGAAGGGAAATAATAAAATAATAAAAATAAAACGTAATAAAATAATTCTCACGACGTTTCGGCCACAACGCAAGCAGCCGTCCTCAGGTGAAGACCAGGTCTGTCGGAAACTCATTCAGACGCTGTCTTCCCGACAGACACTGTTCTTCACCTGAGGACGGCTGCTTGCGTTGTGGCCGAAACGTCGTGAGAATTATTTTATTACGTTTTATTTTTATTATTTTATTATTTCCCTTCTACGTGACTTTACCAAAAGAACCAAGAAGATGAATCCCTGCAGTCACGAAAGCTTTAAATCGAAATTTAGTTGTACAGTACTTATATGCTACCACGCCTATGCTCCCCCCTCCCCCCCACCTTCACCAACCTGCGCTGATGACCGGCGTGGTGAAGTATGGTCAAAGAACGCACGCGACGATCCGCATGGCTTGCAGAAGTGGATTGACCAAATTGGCTGGATATGCCCACACACACAAATACAAAGATCCCCCGTATAGCCTTTACAGACTGGTGGGGCAAGTGCTGTAATCGAGTAGCATCGTATGGCACACGAGGGGGGTGGATGGCCAGCACCACGCCCGGCCGCCTTTGTCTCCCTCCTGGCGATATTTTCACACACCGCACCAGGTACACATTTGAGGCCGAGTCAACCTAGAGCAAGCCCAGCGCCGATTCAGATGTTGGCTGTGTTCGTGGTGTCGTGCGCTAAACCGCTGCACCACCCCCTCTATAGATCCAACACTTTACCATTTCTTTATCACGGCATCCTTAACATTCCATTTCTTAAGGGAGCCCTCCAAAAAAAAGCAGTTTCACCTTCAGACCTATTTCCAATCATCTAACCAAGCCACGGCGTGGCCTTCGCAGCCCTATGCAAGACGCGTTCTGCATTGGTCATTCCATCGGTAGCGCGCATCTCCGTCTGCATTGTAGAGTGATCTCCCTCCATGCGAGAGGCGTGTAGTCCCCCAATTCAATCATCGGGTGCTTCCTATCGATCCTTCCATCTCGCTGGGCAAACCATTCCCAATATCTAGCGGTGGCATTCTCCCGTTAAGCTGAGAGTAGTTGATGGGGTTTTTTTTTTTAAAGAACTTCGCTATTGCCATAAAAGGGCACATCTACGCAAGTAGGCCTCGTGGTCTTTAAGGACATCAGCCGTTTCCGCGTTATGACTGTTCAACCTAAACACATACCAATCGGCGATCCGGCGAAATCATTCTCCAAACCAAGAAACGTAGAAAACGTCAATAAGGGTATTTTGCTATTCGCGAAATCTGGGTGTTGGTGGGTTGGTGTCGTCTGTAGTACCCACTTTGCCAAGTGCACGATGACAATTGGGTGTTTAAAGTAATAATTAATAATGATATTCATGGTTTTCTTGGTTCTTTCGGTAAAGTCACATAGAAGGGAAGTAATAAAATAATAAAAATAAAACATAATAAAATAATTCTCACGACGTTTCGGCCACAACGCAAGCAGCCGTCCTCAGGTGGAGAACAGGTCCGTCAAATAGACAGAGTCTGAAGATGAATCCCTGCAGTCACGAAAGCTTTAAATCGAAAGATATTCATGGTATTTATCCGGAAAGAGCCTTATTGAGTTTTGAGACTCCAACAATTGCCGTTATGAATAAACTGCAATGCTGTACATTTACGACTCCACTACAGAAATGTTATTTACCCAGAAAAGGGTCTATGAGTCTCAAGACTCATTTTGCAGGATAGGGATTAGAAACAAATAAAATATGTATCGATCTAAGTTTAGTTTGTTGACCTTCCGCCGCACCTGGCTACATACGGTGCGAAATAAGTTCAACGTGCCATACACAGAGACCCACAGACTGGAAAAGAGACCCACAGTCGCGCATAGATTGAAAACTCATGTATATTAGAACGGCTTTTTGTGCGCACTTACCAATTAGCACGGTTGGCAACGTACGGTGCGAAAGAAGTCCAACAAACAGACACACACACATTCTTATTCTTAGGTTTTTTCGGTAAAGTCACGTAGGTAAAACATTAAAATTAATAAAAGTAAAATAAAATAAAAATCACGACGTTTCGGAGGCAACACAAGCTTCCGTCTTCAGGTGGAGCAATGCACGTAACAATACATTGCTCCAGTGGCTTCCTAATATTGTGGCAATTTTAAATAAACCACGGTCCCTATCCACTTCAACGCCCTGCGATGTAGTAACAGCTGCGTCCTGCCGAAGACGCAACTTGCCGTGGAAGATTCTGGTTCTTTCGGTAAAGTCACGTAGATATTGCATCGGCTCATCACAGAGTTTCAGAACGCGGGGATGCCCGGTGCGCGAGCGCGTGCACGTGTGTGTGTGTGCACGTGTGTGTGTGTGTACCAGCGGTGTCAAGATCGGCCTCAGTGGAGGAGGCTCGTGAAGGACGCTGCTACTGGGCAGTTGGAGGCAGTCGCCCTCCAACAACAACGGAGGGCGGAGGAGCGACGCTCACAACAACGAGCGGAGCGCCGGGTGGCTAAAGCACAGCAAGTTGGCACAGTAGGGGGCACAGGTGGTGCATCAGCCAGTCATCTCGGTCATCTCAGTCAGTCGACCCGTGGCACCTGCTGGGTCTGCCCCGTGACCTCCTGCCAGCGGGCGTTCGACACTTCACGTGGCCTCAAGGTGCACTTGGCCTGGCACAAGCATCGTGGTGACGTCACCGCCACTTAGTGGCGAATGGCGGTTGTTGTTGTTGTTGTGTGTGCGTGTGTGTGTAGCTGTGTGTACGTGTGTGTGTGGGGGGGGGAGCGGTGGTGTAGCGGTCAGCACGCTGCCCTACGAACTTGGCGACCCGGGTTCGATTCCCGCTCACGGCCAATACCAGGGACGATTATCTGAACTGGTCCGGGGCCTCCCCTAGGTTGACTCAGCCTCAAATGAGTACCTGGTGCGGTGTGCAGTAAACATCGCCACTGGGGAGACAAAGGCGGCCTGGCGTGGTGTTGGCCACTCACCCCTTCGTGTGCCGTGCCGGCTTTCATAGGTGCACGCTAACAGCACTTGCCCCTACAGTCTGTTAAGGCTACACGGAGGATCTCTTTGTATGCGTGCGCGTGTGTGTGTATGCGTGTGCGTGCGTGTGTGCGCCCGTGCACATTTATCGGATAAAATTTACTCATCCGGTGTAAAAGCACGACAATGCTTTCGCTTAGCTGAGTTTGACTCGCTACAAATCAAATGTATCTGCCAGCTCCGCCAACTAAATATATATTGCACATATTAACGCACGCACGCACATACGTACACACGTGCACACGCACGCGCAAGACGGCAGGCTTTGCATTGCAGTTTTGTTCCCAACAAAAAAAACCCGGCGAGAGCTGAAATAAGGTGGCAGTAAAATGCAATCATGTGGACCGCTCATTACGGTCTGAATAGAGGGGTTTATTTCAGGTATTTAGTTTTTTTTAACTCCAAAGCTTTCTTTTTGTGTGTGTGTGCGTGTTGTATGGAGACCCCCAAAGAGAGAGGAAAAAAAACCGAATCGCGTCATAAAAAGTATCTCATTAACCATCCCTGCTTAATGTACCGTGGTACATCCATTATAGGGGAGGGGAGGGGGTGGCCCTCGTAGCAACGACTTAATTACGGGCGTCACAATTTATTTCTCGGGTCTTTTTCTCTCTCTACCCCTTTTGAGCAAGGGGTGGGTGAGTGGGTGGGGAGGTGGGCGGTTTGTGTGCCATAGGCTGTGTTGCTAACCAACTCGAGCCCTTAACATCAGCTTCCCTGTTGTTTGACCGAGGGGGTATTATTTGAATTAATGGTATCAAAGAGAGCTCAGGCGTGGGTGGATGCCCTGTGGTTTGCTGCTCGCATTGTGAGCCCGACATTTTTCCACGCCGCCGTTTCTCCAAATTGTTCGTTTTGCGTGAGCACACAAACACATATCGCTCAATATCATTATCATCATCATCATCACCGCCATCATCATCATCTTATCTTTACACACATTTATACAGCGCCTTAACCAAGGCGCCGTTCAGTGATCTAACTGTGGTGGTTGTCGGGGTGAAACGAGACGATATTCTTAGGTTTTTTCGGTAAAGTCACGGAGGTAAAAATGTTTAAATTAATTAAAGTAAAATAAAACAAAATAAAAAAATTCACGACGTTTCGGAAGCAACACAAGCCTCCGTCTTCAGGTGGAACCGTCACAGCCACGACAGCTGTCTTTTTTTTACTACGTGACTTTACCGAAAAAACCTAAGAATATGAATCCTTGCAGTCACGAAAGCTTCAAATCTAGAAACGAGACGAGTGGATGTGAGTCTGTGCGTGTGAAATGAGGTGGTGGTGGTGGTGACGACGGTGATACGTGGAATAAACAAGGATGGAAATGAGACGAGTGGAGTGATGGTGGTTGACCGTGCGTAAGTTGGAGACAGAGAAGGCGGTGTTAGTGCGAGGTGGGGAGGACATTAGCCTTGATTAATCCACCGCTGGATGAAGGTCTCAACCCAAGCCCGTTGGCTGTGACATCTCTCACGACCCGGCGATTTCATCATTTCATCCAGCTGTGTCTGCGCGCCATCCAATTGCGTGGCTTCACACGCTCCCTTTCGCCTGCGCTGACCGGCATGGCGAAGTATGGTCAAACATCCCCCGGTGAATAGCGACGCGTCTTGGGGGTTGGGGCTTTCATCCGGCCGTGGAGATTGACACAATTCAATTAACTTATTTTTGCTACATGGTTTTTTAAAACGCATTTTTAAAAACTTAATTCGAGGTTTAACAAAACATCGGACAAGGTATGTTTGCAATTTGTACTAAAATGGTACACTGCATTTTTTTAATAGAAAAAAAAACTGAAAAATATGGTTAACTTCTTTTCAATACCGTGTGCGTGTAATCGTCACAATTCAATTCATTTATTTTTGTTATGCAATTTAGTTTTAATGCATTTTTGACTTAATGCGGGGTTTAACAAAACATCGGACAAGGTATGTTTGCAATTTGTACTAAAATGGTACATTACATTTTGTTTTGCAAAAAAAACCCAGAAATATATGGTTAACTTATTTTCAATCACGTGTGCGCGTAATCGTCGTTTGTGCCACATCTTATGCCGCTGTCACCCCACAAGCTTCGTTCTATCTGCTGACGGTGCTGCTGCTGCGTTAACAGCGGTGCAGAACAACTATCAACAACTATCAACAACAACACATTTCGTCAATGTACGTTGGGCGAGTTTGTGCTACGAAGCGAAAATGAACCATTCCCAGAAATGTTTCCCGTTATATATTTACATAATCATTTTCAAAGCCCCCATACCCAACAACGTGTTTTTGACGTTTGTGTAATATTGTTTTTAGTTTTACTCGGCCAATTGCAGAATACGAAGAAGGAAAAACAACCCCATCTCAATTATACCCACTGCTTAAAATTAAAACAACCGAGCATCCGACTGAAGTGGAGCAAGTGAAAGTGAGCGATGGTTTGGGTGACACTGCTGCGCCTCCGATTAGCACGGCTGGCTACGTACGGTGTGAAAGAAGTTCAACATATATATTTGGGGGGGGGACTTAGCATTGAACCGACAAACCGCTGAGATTGTGGGTTCGAAAAACCGGGTTTTCTAGCGTCAACGATGACTGGACAATTCACACGAAACGCATCGCGTTCAATTTGGTTCATCGCGTAGTCATTTTGCTCATTCCATCCCTCGAGACCTCACGTAAAAAAACAATCAATCGCTGCCAGGATCCTTAAAAAATCTGGCCCCCCCTGAAAATACTGTAAATTGTTACAATCAAAATCTCGATGTACAAAGGGGGTCCGGAACGCACGAGTGATGCAACTTTGGAGGCTCTGCAATAGCCTCTTCCAAGGCTCTTCTCTCACACGGAGGATGGGTGGGGGTGATGCTTTGCCCTACAAATGGGGAACGTCGTCATCTCGTGGATACGACGGAATTCTAGAATTTGAGTGGGGGGTTGGGAAGAAGTGAGTGGGTGGGTGGGGGGGTGGGGGGGACATTTGGAATGACTTTTGTACGAAAGTCATTCATGAAGCCAATGCTGACCCCAAAACAGTTTTTGTTGAGCGATGAACAAAGAGAATCAAAGTGCATCTTGCGTCTCGGTCCTACCCAACGCACCTCCGATGAGCAGGGTTGTCTGCGTACGGTGCGAAAGAAGTTCAGCGCGCGTGCGTACGTACACAACGCGCGCGCGCTTTATCTGTCTCGGGTGTGGACCAATCAACTTCAAGGACAGTGCACATTATCAGAGTTATGTTTTTTGTTTGCATTATGGCTGCGGGTATTGTGGTCTATGCAAACATGACTCTTTGTAAAAAAGGTGTCAGTTTTGTTGCCAGATAAAAGGGTAAAAAACCAATTATCATATTTTTTTACTGGCAAATGAGGTTCCAATGGTGTAAATGCTTACCCCGAGCTCTCATACTCTGATGGTGCATTGTCTTTGAGTTGTGCGCCTTTTGGCGTCATCTGGTCCAACACCATGTGAGACTAGGCTCTAAGGAAAGCTGTCTCGGGTGTGGACCAATCAACTTCAAGGACAGTGCATATATTATCAGAGTTATGTTTTTTGTTTGCATTATGGCTGCGGGTATTGTGGTCTATGCAAACATGACTCCTTGTAAAAAAGGTGTCAGTTTTGTTGCCAGATAGAAGGGTAAAAAAACAATTATAACAGAGCATTGTTTACGTTTTCTAGACCCGTGCTGCCCTCTGCGCATAACGTGCCTGAAGTATCTTTGTTTTCTGTGGTTAACTGCCTTCGTTAACATCTTTTATTCCATGTATTTATTCGAGTGCCAACAAATGTGCGTGGTTTTTTTTGCAATTCAGAGGCATACATTACCCCCCCCCCCTTCCCCGTGTGTGTATAGCACTCAAGAGGTGTGACACGTGGCATGTTCCTAGCTGTCATGAGTTCTGGAGTCCAAACATTCCACGTTACTTTCACTGACTTCCGTTTCACAACCTCACTTCCACGTGCTACGGAGAAGGGCCATTTCCCGAAACGTCACCGATAATAAAAATGCATTATTTTGTTTTTTTTTAAAGGCGGCGTTGTGATTGACGAAAGCGATTCGCGTGCTTTTTGGATGTTGACTGCGCTTTGTGCATCCCTTCTAACGCATCTTCACTAAAATAATATAAATGTTCTTACAAATCCACGACCAAAAATGAATTGACCAAAAGCAGCTGCGTCGATGCCGTCCGGGATGGAATGATGAACGTCCACGGATGGTGCAGAGGTGGAAATCCCTTTAAATACATCTTCTTGGTTCTTTCGGTAAAGTCACGTAGAATGGAAATAATAAAATAATAAAAATAAAACATAATAAAATAATTCTCACGACGTTTCGACTGCAACACAAGCAACCATCATCAGGTGTGAAATCCACAGCAATAAAATAGAAAACTTTATTATTTTATTATTTCCCTTCGTCGTGACTTTACCGAAAGAACCAAGAAGATGAATCCCTGCAGTCACGAAAGCTTTAAATCGATCATGTACATCTGTTTTTGTGCACCTCTGCTGTGTGTGTGCGTCTCTCTCTCTCTCTATCGCCGTGGCTCAAATGTTTATTGGAACTACAACGCCGTTCACGTTTTATGTTAAGTGGGATGATGTTGGTTTTACCCTCCAACACCACAACCGGTTAGTGTGCTGAACTAGTAACGAGATGGCACGTTTTGTGTACGTGATAAACGACTTACTAAATACGGCTGTGTCGGGTGGTGGAGGGGTTTTAACGACGCATTTATATTTACGCGATCTTACCGAAAAAAAAGCAACCTCATTATTATTACGTGATCATTTTATAAAAAAAAAATGTTATCTTCATTATCCAGGTGCAGTCAACCTGCTGTTTACGTCCGGTTAGATGTGCGCGTGTTTTTAATTCACGTTTGCAGGTTGCATATTGTACACGTTGATTATTATTGTGCATTACAACAGCAATTTAAAACAAATGTTGTCTTTTTTAGTTTAGGTAATGTCCATTTATTTGGTAGAAGCATGTGATACGGCAATGTAACATGCTTTCTACAATTCGGCACTAGTGTTTAATGAGGATAAAACGAATATTTCCATTGCATCCGTTGGGTTGTGTACGTTTATGTGTATTTAGTGGCAGCTATAATAAAAAAAGTTCTTCTCGATCTAACCCAGGTCACCGCTTGCAAAATAACCAATGTTTAATGCATCTAAATCTCGGTTTTATGTCATCTGTTTAAATTTAGGATACAATTCCAATATGTTCGTATTACATTGATTCAGCTTATGAGATTGAAGAGTTTATCAAAGTATCGTTATCCTCGTGCATTGCACATAACTTGCTGCAATTAGTTTAGTGGGTTTTTTTTAAAACAAAGCAGATGTATTAGCATGACCTTTAAATCTGTACAGGAAGACAATTATATTCGAGCTCATGGCAACTGCCAGTGTGTATCACGCACGGCCGTAATTATATTTTAAACATCCCCCCCAATATTAAAATATGCTCAAAATGTCCCCCCCAATATATTGCTATAAAATATATTTGTTTATATGATTGTGGTTATGGTTGTACTTTATTAATCCCGAATCTCTGCCATTACATACAATGAAACAAGAAAAGGTAAAAAAGATAAAACACAGAAATGTAATACAATACACTCTAAGACATTATTGTGAGAAATAAATTAAAAGTCCATCCTATGTGTTAGTGAATTTCGATTTAAAGCTTTCGTGACTGCAGGGATGTTAGTGATTTTTTAAAAATATTTTAGGCAGGAAATGAGTTTTCAAATTTCGATTATTTTTCTGGGGGGGGGACCTCCAGACCCCATGGAAGATTAAGCCCCCCCCAATGTTGACTCCATGGCTACGGCCTTGGTATCACGACTCAAATGGACATCTATCGAGATATATGATGCTTCCGTAAGTAAGACGCACTCCACATTTATAAACACGCGTTTCGACGATTTCGATTCTTTTGGCTGCTATAAATGTCCAAATTATAAGCCACTTTGCTCAGCTATCGTATGCGGACAGGTGACTTTTGAAAAATAAGTTCAAACCTTAGTGGACTTCTTTCTGCGAGGACGGAGATGTTTTGGTGTTATTTGTATCCATATTCTTAGGTTTTTTCGGTAAAGTCCTCCCACCCTCAACCAGTATATATACAAGGACTGTTTTCTTGGAATTTCTCTCTCTTGATACAGCTATCGTGCTGTGACGGTTCCACCTGAAGACGGAAGCTTGTGTTGCCTCCGAAACGTCGTGATTTTTATTTTATTTTTATTTTACTTTTATTAATTTTAATTATTTAACTATGTGACTTTACCGAAAAACCCTAAGAATGTGAATCCTTGCAGTCACGACAGCTTCAAATCTAGAATTATTTGTATCCGTTTGGCCGATTTGTTTACCAATCTCACACGTTACACTCATATCGCGATTGTTGTTTTGTTTGTTGTTGTAACGCTCTTACCCCGTGCCCCTACTGGACATCTGTGAAAAAGAGCTTTATAGCTTATCGGATTCCTCCAGTATAAATACAGATTCTGAAATAGTCTGAATTAAATATTATACAGGTGTGCGTGTGTGTGTGGGGGGGGTGCATTTTATAATCCGGGCAATATGGTACAGATCCATATTTTGCAAGAGAAATTTGTGGATATACACAGGGTAAATAGAAATATAACATCCATAATATATTCTTAGGTTTTTTCGTTAAAGTCACGTAGGTAAAAATTTTCAATTAATAAAAGTAAAATAAAAATAAAATAAAATTTAACTTTTATTAATTTAAATGTTTTTACCTACGTTACTTTACCGAAAAAACCTAAGAATATGAATCCTTGCAGTCACGAAAGCTTCAAATCTAGAATCCATAATATAGGTATTTTTGTGTGAGATCGCGTAAATAGTAATGTGTCGTTAAACCCGCCACCACCCGACACAGCCAATTAGTAAGGTTTGCCACGTAAACATAACGTGGCCAATTCGTCACAACAACAGAGTAGAGGATAAAACACATTGCCTGCTACGAATTGCGGAGCTTTAACTCCACAGTATGGATTTTATTAAAACATTTCATTTTAAGATTAACCCTGTTGTCAAGCAAATTAAAAATACTACAGTCAGCATTGAACGTGTGTTTGCAGTGGTGCAACATACAAAGACTCAACATGAACTCTGCTATCGTAACGAGAACAACATCCAACAGGTGACGATCCTGGAATTGTAATTTTCTCCTCCTGCACTGAAGAAGGGCCTTTGCCCGAAACGTCGCCTCGTAGATCTTCTTTCTTGCGGCAGCCACATCGAGGTTGCAGATGTAGCTTGATTTGCCTGCAAGTAAAGTCAATTAAATACACCGTTTAAAATATATATTTAGTTGAGGTCAACATGGGACATTTAATATTATTATAAATTTTGCATTTGGGGCACAATGAACGGACAGACAAATCGCCTATTGTAACGCGTATGACAGTACTATGTTTGTTTGGTTTTCTCGTGAGAGTATTTACAGTTTGAAAACGTCAGTGCGTTGGTTATCGATGTTGTAATCATAATTGTAACTGGCGATTCGGTAATAGGTTAGAAAAAAACGAACGTTTGCAAAGCTACATCCCATCTCTCTGCGCACGTGTGTGTTTCGTGGGGAGCGGTGGTGCTAGTGATCAGCGCACTGCACAATCCTTGGGCCCTCCCCTAGGTCGACTCAGCCTAAAAACGAGTACCTGGTGTGGCCGCCGGGGGTGGTGTTGATCACCCACACCCCCCACGTGTGCCTTCATAGATGCTGCTCGCTAACAGCGCTTGTCACCATTAGTCTATCACATTCGACACTGGGTGATCTTTGTCATCTTGTGCGTGTGTGTGTGTGCTAAGAGGTGCATCAGCAGTGGCTCGTGTCCGTTCCGTAATGGATAAATCGCTGCGCACATTAATAAGAAGAAGGCTGTCACACGATTTTCCGCTCGGCTAAATTGACGTTTGTACGAAATGGTTGCATTTCGGCATTAAAGAGGCACTACAACGACAAAGCCCCCCCCCCCCAGTATAGCCTCAACAGATTCTTGTTGGGGCAAGTGCTGCTAGCGAGCGCCTCCTACGAAGACCGGTGCTGTGACACACGAGGGGGTGGGTGGCCAGCACCACGCCCGGCCGCCTTTGTCTCCCCAGGTTGCGATGTTTACACAACGCACCAGATGCTCGTTTGAGGCTGAGTCGACCAACACACACACACACTGCACCAGTGTGCCACTGTGTATGTGTGTGATACACACACTCCACCAGTGTGGCACTGCGTGTGCATGTGTAATACGTCTCCATCACACACAGTGACACACAACAACAACAACAACAACCGCCATTCGCCACTAAGTGGCGGTGACGTCACCACGATGCTTGTGCCAGGCCAAGTGCACCTTGAGGCCACGTGAAGTGTCGAAAGCCCGCTGGCAGGAGGTCACGGGGCAGACCCAGGTGCCACGGGTCGACTGACCGAGATGACCGAGATGACTGGCTGATGCACCACCTGTGCCCCCTACTGTGCCAACTTGCTGTGCTTTAGCCACCCGGCGCTCCGCTCGTTGTTGTGAGCGTCGCTCCTCCGCCCTCCGTTGTTGTTGGAGGGCGACTGCCTCCAACTGCCCAGTAGCGTCCTTCACGAGCCTCCTCCACTGAGGCCGATCTTGACACCGCTGGTACCAGTCATCGGCAAGTCCACTCAGCTCCACGTCCTCCTGTACCACATCACTCCATCTCTTCTCCAGCCCGTGCCGCGCCCGTCTAGCCCCCTCGATCCGGCCGAACAAAAGCTGTTTAGGCATGCGGTGGCTGGGCATGCGGGCTACATGACCCAGCCAACGCAGCCTTGCCTGCCGGAGGAGCTCACTGATGGGACTTTGCCCAGATCTTTCAAGGATTTGTGAGCTCCTCACACAATCCAGCCTGGTTAAACCCAGGATGGATCGTAGGCAGGCCAGCCTAAATGTTTCCAACCGGCGAAGATGCTCCACCAGGGGGGTCCACGTCTCGCAAGCGTAGAGAAGGGAGGGAATGACCGTGGCCGAGAAGACCTGAAGCTTCGTGCGGAGCGACAGACCAGGTAGCTTCCACACAGCGTTACGCAACCGATGAAAAGATATTGCCGCTCGACTGATTCGGAGTGAGACCTCTGCTGATAGACTGGAGCCGGTCATAAGCACACTGCCCAGGTATGGGAAACTCTCCACTCTCTCCACAACTGCCCCATCACCAATTGGGAGTTGTGGGGGTGGAGTGTCCGATGGTACAAAATACCCAGGCAGGTGCTTAGTTTTGGTGGGGCTGATGGTAAGGCCCCACCTCTTGGTGGCACGCTCCAGTCTCAGCAGCAGCGTCTCCAACTCCTCTTCTGAATGAGCAGCTATTACCAAATCATCGGCATACATAACGTGGTTGACCAATAGGGAGCCATCCCTTGATCGCACCCGGGCGTCGATCAGCCTCCCATTATATCTGTACCAAATGGAAATTCCTCCGGTACAGCTATTGAAGGCTTCACGAACTACGCGGTCAAAATAGATGTTAAATAATGTGGGAGCCAGAGGACATCCCTGTCGCACCCCAAGGTGTACAGGGAAAGGCTCCGACTCCCGGCCACGTAGTTTTACCCGGGCCCGCTCACCATCATGAAGGTCCTTAATGATCGTGAGCAGAGGGTCAGGGACTCCGAAAGCACGAAGAACAACCCAGAGCCCAGTCCTACTGATGGTATCATAGGCCTTGACCAGGTCAATAAAGCAGAGATGTAGGTCTTTTTGGAATTCCCTACACCTCTGCTGTAGCAGACGGACAGAAAATATGGCATCTGTGCAGGACCGCCCTTTCCTGAAACCGCATTGGGGCTCCGCAAGCCTCTCCTCAGCGTGCCTAGCAAGGCGATGTTGAATAATCCTTGCCAGGACCTTACCCGGCACACTGAGGAGTGAGATGCCCCTGTAGTTGTTACAGTCGGTAGGTCCCCCTTCTTAAAGAGGGGAACCACCAGGGCATCCTTCCAGTGACACACACACACAGTGACACACACATGTGTGTGTGTGATACGTCTCCATCACACACACACACAGTGACACACACACACACAGTGACACACACACGCGGTGTGTGTGTGTGATACTGTCTCCATCACACACACACAGTGACACACACACAGTGACACACACAGTGACACACACACATACAGTGACACACACACACGTGTGTGTGTGATACGTCTCCATCACACACACACAGTGACACACACAGTGACACACACACACAGTGACATACACACACGCGGTGTGTGTGTGATACGTCTCCATCACACACACACAGTGACACACACACAGTGACACACACACAGTGACACACACACAGTGACACACACACACATGTGATACGTCTCCATCACACACACATAGTGACACACACACACGGTGACACACACATACAGTGACACACACACAGTGACACACACACACGTGTGTGTATGATACGTCTCCATCACACACACACAGTGACACACACACACGCGGTGTGTGTGTGATACGTCTCCATCACACACACACAGTGACACACACACACACAGTGACACACACACAGTGACACACACACACGTGTGTGTATGATACGTCTCCATCATACACACACAGTGACACACACACACGCGGTGTGTGTGTGATACGTCTCCATCACACACACACAGTGACACACACACACACACAGTGACACACACATACAGTGACACACACACGTGTGTGTGTGTGTGATACGTCTCCATCACACACACACACACAGTGACACACACACACAGTAACACAAAACAAAGATCCCCCATATAGCCTTAACAGACTGTAGGGGCAAGTGCTGTTAGCGAGCACCTATGAAGGCCGGAACGGTACACAAGGGGGTGGGTGGCCAGCACCACGCCCGACCGCCTTTGTCTCCCTAGTGGCGATGTTTACACACCGCACCAGGTACTCATTTAAGGCTGAGTCGACCTAGGGGAGGCCCAGGACCGGTTCAGATAATCGTCACTGGTGTTAGCCGTGAGCGGGAATCGAACCCGGGTCGCCAGGTTCATAGCGCAGCGCGCTAACCGCTACACTACCGCTCCCCACACACAGTAACACACACACAGTGACACACACACACACGCGGTGTGTGTGTGATACGTCTCCATCACACACACACAGTGACACACACACAGTGACACACACACACGTCTCGTGCTTTGTCCGTAACAAGGCGTGGCCATATATGGCCATCGCACTGGCCGGGGGGTCACAGGGCACATGTCAGACCCACCGCCCGGAGTGGCCGCATCTGATTGGTCAATCAAGCCTCGCTTAATGTCAACAGCCTCCGGAGTGCTCTGTGTGCGTGTGATGTGTGTGTGTGTGCTGTGTGTGTGCTGTGTGTGTGTGTGCTGTGTGTGTGTGTGCTGTGTGTGTGTGCTGTGTGTGTTGTGTGTGTGTGCTGTGTGTGTGTGTGCTGTGTCTTGTGTGTGTGCTGTGTGTGTGCTGTGTGTGTGTGCGTGTGCTGTGTCTTGTGTGTGTGCTGTGTATGTGTGCTGTGTGTGTGTGCTGTGTGTGTGTGCTGTGTGTGTGCTGTGTGTGTGCTCTGTGTGTGCTGTGTGTGTTGTGTGTGCTGTGTGTGTTGTGTTTGTGCTCTGTGTGCTGTGTGTGTGCTGTGTGTGTGTGCTGTGTGTACTGTGTGTGTGTGTGCTGTGTGTGTATGTTCTGTGTATGTGTGTGCTGTGTGTGTGTGCGCTGTGTGTGCTGTGTGTGTGCTGTGTGTGTGCTGTGTGTGTGTGCTGTGTGTACTGTGTGTGCTGTGTGTGTGCTGTGTGTATGTGCTGTGTGTGCTGTGTGTGTGCTGTGTGTGTGTGTGCTGTGTGTGTATGCTGTGTGTGTATGCTGTGTGTGTGCTGTGTGTGTATGTGCTGTGTGTGTGTGTTCTGTGTATGTGCTGTGTGTGTATGCTGTGTGTGTGCTGTGTGTGTATGTGCTGTGTGTGTGCTGTGTGTGCTGTGTGTGTGTGTGCTGTGTGTGTGCTGTGTGTAAGTGCGCTGTGTGCTGTGTGTGTGTGCTGTGTGTGTGCTGTGTGTGTATGTGCTGTGTGTGTGCTGTGTGTGTATGTGCTGTGTGTGTGTGCTGTGTGTGTGTGCTGTGTGTGTGTGTGCTGTGTGTGTGTGTTCTGTGTATGTGCTGTGTGTGTGCTGTGTGTGCTCTGTGTATGTGCTGTGTGTGTGTGCTCTGTGTGTGCTATGTGTGTGTGCTGTGTGCGTGGTGATGGAAGCCGGGGTGGGTCGTGGCTGCTGCTGCTGCTGTTGATGGGGGTTTTGTGTTTCCACGTTCCACGTGGCCCCATAGAAAAGGCGCTCGCTTTGCTTGTCGCGTGTTGCATTGGCCATCGTCCGGTAAAACACAACAGACGTTTTGGGCCACGGCCTGGTTGACGTTTGGCCTAACGTTGGTACGACGTTGGGCCAACGTTGACTCAACGTTTGCCCGACGTTGCGCCAACGTTCACACAACGTTTGCCCGACGTTGAACCAACGTTGACTCAACGTTCACTCGAGGTTGGGCCGACGTTTACCCAACGTTGACTCAACGTTGACCCGACTTTGACCCAAATTTGACCTGACTTTGACCCGACGTTCACTCAACGTTTGCCCAACGTTGACCCGACGTTTACCCAACGTTTCCTCAACGTTCGCCCAACGTTGCCTCAATATTTGCACAACGTTGACCCTAACGTTGACCCAACGTTGACTCAACGTTGGCCCTACGTCGCGTGTTCCCTGGATGCACGTGATACAAACGAACTTAGCGTTGCCTGTAGAACACGTGTGTTTATTCGTGGCCACCACCTTACGACTCAATTTTGTGTGCAAAGAAAATAAGAAATGTTTCAGTTCATCGGCCTATTTATTTCCGAGGCTAATAGACGATCACTATCATTGTTATCAAGCAGCATTTGTTTGAGCAAGCAAACCGTGGGGGTGGCTTTGAGCCTTCTGGATATCATCGGTAGAGTCAGGCTTGCTAACCATGCTCCTGGATTGCCAGATGTTGCTTGCAAGAGGTCTCGGTGTAATTTATTGGGGAAAATAAACAATATATATTTTGTATTCATATGTGGAAACAGAACGGAATTTTACCCAAACAGGAATATGCCAAAAACAAATAGTACATCAACATCACAATTCTACGGCACTCTTACAAAAAAAGAATCGAGCTTCACGTCTTTGCAAGGCCCTTTAGATTGTAATTAAATGAAACGGGTTCTTGCCTTCAAACATGAACTGGAAATGAAGATATTGGCGAAAATGTTACGACCTGGGCGCCCATGAGGCATTGACTAGTCAAGATTTTTTTCCTCCGTGTGTGCGCGCATGAACCAATAGCAATTGCAAATGTTGTGGATTCACTCTTCGACACACCGGTGGGCTCAAGTAGTAACTATGTGGCGTTTTGTTTACGTGGCAAATCCCTTACTGCTTGGCCGTGTCTGGTTGTTGTCTCTGAAGAGGTGGGTGGTACGTTTTACCTCACCACAGGTGACGGGCCAGCCGATTGACGGTGGTGCATCCATGTATCACTCTTTGTGGACGGCGGCTTGTTTTCAGAGGTCGCAAACGGGTTTTGATTCCTTACCCGTACCCGTACCCGGCCGCGCCAGGGTCGAAAACGGGTAACCGTACCCGTACCCTACCCGATACCTGGCTACCCGTACCCGGCCGGGTATCGGGTAGAGTACGGGTACGAGTACCCGATTGCGACCTCTGGGATGAAGCCATGTTGCAGGCGCGGGTGGGTTGATTCTAGGATCTTGAATTGTGAGAAGAGACAAGACGTTGGGAAATGAGTGACAAACGGTTACTCACCAGTGACTCACGGCCTACCCGTACCCCGGCCGCACCAGAGTCGCAAACGGCTACCTGTACCCGTACCCAAGCGGGTACGGATAGCCGGGTATCGGGTAGGGTACGGGTATCGGGTACCTGGTTGCGACCTCTGCTTGTTTGGCATTCCGAGAAACTCGCATGTTGCTTGACTTGCAACCCACTGGGATTTTTGCACACAGCGTTGAAATGCGGTGGTTTTTTTTCTGGAAGACTTTGCTGTTTTTTTCAGGATTTTTTTTTCTGTTGCGTGTCGTCTCTTTAAGATGTTTTCTTGTTCATGTTTTTGGTTTTGTTGCGGTTGCACCCGAGTCAAGAGCCGCATGGCTCACAGGGTTCTGGCGAATTGCCCGATGATGCTGGATGCAATTACCAGCGAAACGTCGTAGCTCAAAAATTGTAAATGTTGTGGTTTTACGCTTCAACACACCGGTGAGCTAAAGCAGTGAACTATTTGTCTTTTGTCAACGTGACACTTTTTTACTGATTGGCCGTGTCGGGTGGCGGAGGGTTACGACACATTTATAAATAACGCGATCTAAACCCAAAAACGTTGATTATGAATTATACCGAATAAATGAAAACTGAACAACTGCCGCACCGGGAGAAATGACCCGATGACCTCTGGATTACAAGTCCAGTGAATGCGGCACAGGGGAGTCGTGGCACAGCAGTTAGCACACTGCTAAGAGCCCGGGTGATGTAGTTAGGTTCAATTTTCACCCGCGGCTAACATCAGTGGCAAGTGACCTCTGAACTCCAACCTGCCCACCCCCCCCCTGCCCTCTTTGCCAACCCACAATGACCAACGTGGCGACGAAAGGTCAAACAAGCCTCCTTGCCCAGCACGGCGAGGTCAGGCCGTCACCCAGCAGTCAATTTACAAAGGCTTGTAGATTGTTCTTTATCATTGTAAATAACATCGGATAATGGGATTTTTAGAACTCATAAATGCTGCATTGGGCTTATCCGAGCTTGCAAAGTTTGTTTGCCTTATATGGGAGCCTCCTGCGCGATAATTTCCTTTTTTTTCATTGTATTCATAAATTGTGTTTATTATTTATTTAACGTAAACAATCCCTTGGCTTTTGTTTTGATAAAATGCACCTGTGTGTGGCCCCGCTTGGGGCTTTTTTTTCTCCAGCTGCGCTTCACACACACACAGAGAGAGAATGATCATTGGCGTGGACGCGAGAAAAAACGAACGAATGTAAGTTGGAGAAAAAAATGCAGTTCGTAAATATGTCACGTTAACATTTTGGTACGATTATTTAAGTTTGTGATCTAACGGGGTGGTGGGGGGGCAATAAGGTGGCATTTGTGGTGAGTCAGTGTTTGGAAATTCCACATTCCCATGGAGGTCATAATTGTTTTCAACATTCTTTATGCGAATAATTCATTTGCAAGATGGTCGACGCCATGGGAATGTGGAATTTCCATAAAACTGGCTCACCACAATTGTTAGATGGTTGTCATTGTCGCCAGACTCAACCAAATGCTCCCTTAAAACTGTGAACGCGAAATATTTCTGCACGATTTCGTCCATAAAGACCCACAGTTGACTTACCACCCCGAGGGTATTAATGTCATACGAACGGTATCGTAATACCATAATGCCCGAACTTGAGAAGACACTAATAAGTACCGTGGTCAGAGACAATTTGTTTGCTGTGTTCAATTTAACCCACTGTTGCTTGGCACTTACGGAAAACTGCTCCATCGCCATGCTCGAGAAGAAGACGGGTTTCACTCCGGCGGCCACGTCGACAGGGCCAATGTCGAGCCAAACGCAAGTCGGGAACAAAATCCAGCTCAGCACGAATGAAGACAATCGTTGCGTCATCCGCCGAGCAATTTCAGTCACGCGCGTGCCACGTGGTGGTTATTAAAAAATTAACCCGTAAAAACAAAGTTTTTCACTATAAATTCTTTATATATGCGTGGCATGGGTTTTATTTTATTATTCATTTCTGTTTGTCTTGAGTAAGAGTTTCATTTTTATCACATTGGTATTTTAAATTAAATATGAAAAAAAAATTTTCCTAAAAAGTGGAAAATGTTGGAAACATTTTTCACGAAAATAAATTGTCACGCACAACGAGTCTGTGTGCAAAATGTCAGCTCGATTGGATCACGGGAAGTGGGTTAAAAGAACGACCGAAAGATTTGCACGGTCGTAAGCGCGCAAGCAAGCAAGCAAGCGAACTTAATATAAAGGATTTTAAAAGGGGCCTGCCGGAGATGATTAAACTCGAACGCCCTACGTGTTAGTTTTCTCTCTCTCTCTCTCGTTATTTATTTATGAGTTCATCTTTGAGTTTTGTTTTTAGATTTGCTAATTAGTGGGGGGGGGGGTGTGTTCGTGACTGACTGAATGATGTTGCAGCGTTCTGGGATGCAATTGCATGAATTACGCCATATAAAATGACATTAGTATTATTAATTAATACTGCGCTTTTATTTATTATTTTATACCGGCGGGGAGTGGGGGGTGCTGGAGGGGGGGGGGGAGCCCGAGAAACCGGAGAAAGCCCCCCACCCTCCCTCGCTTCCGTGTCAATTTTCAAACCTCGTGCTCGTATCAATTTTCAGACAAGGGGGGTGCGGGGTGGGATGGTGGGAACTCGCCTTACCTCCTCGAAACGCTTTCAAATTACCGCATTATTGGTACATTAGCGTACGATTGGATTCATTAAACGGCTGCACACGACTGCTCAACAACAACGACAACAAACAGGTTCAACCCACACCTGACATTTTCTCGGGCGCATTATTTACAACTGAACCAGGCGGGGAGCATTTTTTACAACTTCATTAGAGCTACCATCGGCCTTTAGGTGTCTCTATATACAAAACGCGATGGGGGTAAGCGCCACCGTGGCCGCGACTGACTGGATGTCAATTCTCAAAATGTTCATATCGCAAGGTCTAAAGATCGAACACACACCGAAGTTGTTTTTTACTCTCTCACAAACACGTGACAACGCACGTGAGCTACGTTGAACGTCTATCGTAGCGTGCGTAGCCGATCGGAGGTGCCAGGGGAAGGACAAGAAACGTGTTATACTGGTAGGAATCTCCTGGTTACACCAGCCCACAGGGGATTATTGTGTCCGTCCGTCCGTCGTGAATCCAAAAATGGGAGGGGTGGGGCTGGGTGGAGAGGGGAGGGTGGGGAGGGGCTGGGTGGGGGTGGGAGGGGTGGGGCTGGGTGGGGAGGGGCTGGTCACCCCGTGGTGCCCTTATAAAACTCAACGTTTAACCTACTCACGCCGGCTTGTGCCCGCCCTCACAGTCGGGCATATTTGCGGAATACACCACGCCGCCGTTGACCCTGGCCATTGACCGAGCAACCCGACGTTCCTACCAGCTCCCTCCGCAGGAGGAATGTGTTTCCGAAGATGAAGGTTTCATAATTTGGGTGCCCTCAAAGCACCTTGCTGGTTTAGTTGCCTGGTGACATTGGGGCACGAGACTCGGGCGCCAAAAGGGTTTGTACGGTAGATGTCCCCCATCACCGACATCACAACCATCATCAGCGAACCAAGTAATGTGATTCCGGCTGGGTGTGACACCGAAGCCAAGTGAAAGCAGGCAAGTTGGTAACCGTATGCTCCCGATTATGGAAAGCATCCCAAAGTAAGACGCCCCCAAAGCGTTTACACGGTGGTAATAGTATTGCACCGGTCGTACATACAGACATACATACCTACACACATGCATCCATACATAGAGAGACAGATAGGCATAATACATACAGACATCAAAGATCCCCCATATAGCCTTAACAGACTGTAGGGGCAAGTGCTGTTAGCGAGCACCTATGAAGGCCGCAGCGGTACACGAGGGGGTTGGGTGGCCAGCACCACGCCCGACCGCCTTTGTCTCCCCAGTGGCAATGTTTACACACCGCACCAGGTACTTATTTGAGGCTGAGTCGACCTAGGGGAGGCCCAGGACCGGTTCAGATAATCGTCACTGGTGTTAGCCGTGAGCGGGAATCGAACCCGTGTCGCCGGGTTCATAACGCAGCGCGCTAACCGCTACACTATCGCTCCCCACATACAGACATACACACAAACATACATACATACACACACGTAAAGGATTAAAAGTCGCACCCCCCAACTTTAGGCAAAGTTGATTCTCAAACCCTGAGAATGTGGTTAAAAGTGACGGGCAATTCATCCGGTTGAATCGTACGAATTTTGTAGCAAATGCCCCCCCCTCCCCATTTTTGGGGGTATTTCAACATTTTAAACACGGAGGAGACCTTTGCAAACGAGGTAATTATTGTCCCGTAAGTGCAGAGGCTTAGTTTACACTACAGTCCATAATAACCGTTTTTGGGTTTAGATTGCGTTATTTATAAATGTGTCGTAATCCTCCACCACCCGACACGGCCAATCAGTAAAAAAGTGTCACGTTGTCCGATGATGCTGGATGCAATTACCAGCGAAACGTCGTACTCAAATTGTAAATGTTGTGGTTTCACGCTTCAACACACCGGTGGGCTAAAGCAGTGAACTATTTGTCTTTGTCAACGTGGCACTTTTTTACTGATTGACCGTGTCGGGTGGTGGAGGGTTACGACACATTTATAAATAACGCGATCTAAACCCAAAAACGGTGATTATGAATAATATTGGTCGCGAAAGCCTCCCACGTGTTACACTACAGTGTTGCTTTAATTGCCGCCGGTGGGTGGGTGGGGGAGCCGCATCTGGAATTGGCATCATGAATTCGGAGAGGTCTAAAACGACGTGATTACGTAGGGCACACGAAAACACCGGTCTTTATTTCACCGCAGTGGCAAAGCACAAACATCATCCCTTATTATTTTGTTTAACAACGGAGTCGCGTTAAATTTCGATTTAAAGCTTTCGTGACTGCAGGGATTCATCTTCTTGGTTCTTTCGGTAAAGTCACGTAGAAGGGAAATAATGAAATAATAAAAATAAACATAATAAAATAATTCTCACGACGTTTCGGCCAAAACGCAAGCAGCCGTCCTCAGGTGAAGAACAGGCGCTCTTCCCCCTCCAACCCAGCTTAAATATAGTGTACGCTCCAAGCCTGGGGTGTTTCATTCAAACGCTGTCTTCCCGACAGACGCTGTTCTTCACCTGAGGACGGCTGCTTGCGTTGTGGCCGAAACGTCGTGAGAATTATTTTATTATGTTTTATTGTATTATTTTATTATTTCCCTTCTACGTGACTTTACCGAAAGAACCAAGAAAACGGAGTCGCGGTTTGATATTACGGTAAAACGAGGACGGTCGTTGGGGTTTTTAAAAAAAAATTGGAGTGGCAAAGTTCTGCAAACGGGAGTGAAATTTAATGTGACACTGCCCTCTACTGGCCAAATCTGGGTCGATTGCAAAGGACACGTGGGAAACCTACCAGTTCAACGCTTCCCGGACATGTCGATGACATTTGGCACGTGTCGGACGGAGTCTCTTAAAACGCTGAAAATAAAACGACGTTATTAATGTTTCTACCCCATTACATCACCTCCCCCAAAAAAGCCAGAACATAATATAACTCATAAATCCGTTACAACAACAAAATACTGCAATAGAATGTCGAAATATGTCAATCTAAACATGGCACTGCTCTTTTTAAAATAAAAAAAACTAATTCTAGATTTGAAGCTTTCGTGACTGCAAGGATTCATACTCTTAGGTTTTTTTCGGTAAAGTAACGTAGGTACAAATAAAGAAATAATAAAAATACATACTAAAAATAAAACATAATAAAATAACAAATCACGACGTTTCGGAGGCAACACAAGTCTCCGTCATCAGGTGGGACCGTCACAGCCGAATTTACTGTATTAAGTGAGTCCTCACTTAATACAGTAAATTAAGCTGTTTCTATTATTTGTATAATTAATGTATCATTATTTATTTATTTTTACCTACGTGACTTTACCGAAAAAACGTAAGAGTATGAGTAAAAAAAACTATACGTTTCTAAGACAAATTTACCCACAATAATTTTTCAAAGTCTTCATAACTTAACATTTTTGGGCCCAATTCCCTTCGCGAGTGTTTGGGGGGGGGGGGGGGGGGTCGTGTGAGAGGAAATCGGAGTGCCCAGAGAAAACCAAACACATTCGATGGGGGGGGGGGGGGGGGGGGCGGGGGCAACTTAAAGTAACAACGCTTCTGCAAAAGACAGCTACACTGACCGAGGTGGTGAAGTATGGCCGGACTACTAGGTGAGAGAGAGGCCTTGGCATCCAGCGGTGAATTAACAACGGGATATACTTTAAAATAACAAAAAAATCAATCCGAGTGCCGAAAGAAGATCCGTTTTACATTGCCGTCGGATAAGCGCGCACCGATGCAGCGACTTGCGTGACGCAATTACGATCACGGCACATGCATTGGATCAAGTAAGAATCGGTTCGCAATGTATGAAAAATGTGGGGGTGATCCCCAGCCGAGGCCCCACGAATATGTGACAATGTGGAAGGCAAAACGATCGTAACGATTCTGCACGGCATGGAACAAACGCGATGATCTTGGTTTCTTCGGTAAAGTCACGTAGAAGGGAAGTAATAAAATAATAAAAATAAAATAAAACATAATAAAATAATATGTTTTATTTGTATTATTTTATTACTTCCCTTCTACGTGACTTTACCGAAAAAAAACAAGAAGATGAATCCCTGCAGTCACGAAAGCTTTAAATCGAAATTTAAACGCGATGATCTTAATACGCAACAAATTGCAAACCTTGAATCGTGACAATTCGTAAGAAAAAGTCAAATCGGTCGGGAGGGACGAACGGTTTGCAAGACTAACTGGGAAATGACGCTCGGTGCACGGAAATTCGGTCACACGGCCCTAATCGGAAACACGGCCTTACCAGCCACTTCGCCGCTTTGCAATTGGGGTTTCAAACGCGCACCGCGCTCATGGGTTTCCATCTCCGGGAGATGCCACCAACCCTGCCCGCAGATCGTTGGATCATAGAGGTACAGCACGCCAGGCGCGCCTGACGGCTTGCAAAGGCTGTCACCTGGCGAAGGCAAAGCCAATGTGTGTCCCCCCTCCACCCCCCACCCACTCACACAACACCTGGACTAGGTTAGCAGGATGAGGGATACAGGGATCGAGGGTCAGGGGCATTGCCACTGAAGATGAGACGGGGAGCCGCGTTACGTAAGGGGTGGAAATAAACGAAATGCTTTGATATTCTTGGTTCTTTCGGTAAAGTCACGTAGAAGGGAAATAATAAAATAATACAAATATAAAACTATAAAAATTCAAATTTCGATGCTTCGACTGCAACACAAGCAATCATCATCAGATGTGAAATCCACGGCAAGAAAATTTGAAAAAAAAATTCTTGCTGTGGATTTCACAACTGATGATGGTTGCTTGTGTTGCAGTCGAAACGTCGTGAGAATATTTTATTGTTTTATATTTTTATTATTTTATTATTTCCCTTCTACGTGACTTTACCGAAAGAACCAAGAATATGAATCTCTGCAGTCACGAAAACTTTAAATCAAAATCCTTTCATTTGTTCATTGCTGCGCTAATTGTCATCGTCATCGGCATTACACAACCGCTGTGTTTACGTTTTGAAAGGTGAAGAGGGCTGACGTAGAAGACTTTTATTTTCCACGTTGCACGCCCACCGCGCTTAGATTACGCACCTCCGATCAGCACGGTTGGCTACGTACGGTGCGAAAGAAGTTAAACGTACAGAAGACAAAGATCCCCCGTATAGCCTGCGATGGACTGTCGGGGCAAGTGCTGTTAGCGAGCGGCACCTGCAAAGGCCGGCACGGCATACGAGTGGCTGTGGTGGTCAGCAACCACGCCCGGCCGCATTTGTCTCCCTAGTGTACAAAGATAAAGATCCCCCATATAGCCTTAACAGACTGTAGGGGCAAGTGCTGTTAGCGAGCACATATGAAGGCCGGCACGGCACACGAGTGGCTGTGGTGGCCAGCACCACGCCCGACCGCCTTTGTCTCCCCAGTGGCGATGTTTACACACCGCACCAAGTATTCATTTGAAGCTGAGTCGACCTAGGGGAGGCCCAGGACCGGCTCAGATAATCGTCACCGGTGTTGTCCGTGAGCGGGAATCGAACCCGTGTCGCCGGGTTCGTAGCGCAGCGCGCTAACCGCTGCACTACTGCTCCCCACACACACATTACTCTAATAGCTTCCCGCGTGCAGGGCTAAGGCACTGCAGTGTCCCCCCCATCAAGAATATTCATGCGCACGAAATGTCAACGAACAATGTCACCCCCCCCACTCTCCCCCCTCCCCTTACCCCTCGTCCACGTGCGATCTCGCGTGACATTTCCTCGACCAGGGCTCAACAAGACATCGTCTTTGTCCACCCGCGCCCACCCCCCGCGATCAAAAATGCATTCTGTCTAATAAATAAATGGCACTCACCCTCTCCCCTCCCCCCCCCCCTTTTGTCAACCTTCCACCAGGTTGGAGGTTGGGGCCTCTCCATTTCCCCAGGGCCGTATCGGGGTGGCTGTGTTTGTTGGACCATACTTCTCTTACGCTGGCCCACCACCAGTTGGTGATGGTTGCCCAGATCCTGCCCCAGCCATCGCTCCACGATCAAGGTTCACCGAGCGAGCGATCCCCGATACGGACATGGTTGTTTCACTGGAGCTATGAGCCATCGTCGATTTGATTTATCGAGGGCTCCCGACGAAGCCACCTTTATGTAGCAGCAGTAGCGGCAATGATAATATCATTCTGGCAAATCGCCTAATGACCAGCAGGAACGTTGCAGCGCTCCAATGGTAAATGCTGCTGTGGGTTTACTTTCCAATGCGCAACGGGTGTGCTGAGTTTGTTAGAAATTGGCACAGAATCGGAATATTTGTTTACACCGGATAAATCCGATGAGCTATGAAGCTCTTTTTCACTGATGTCGAGTTTCGTGTCACGTGACAAACGCTTGCCAATTGGCTGTGTCGGGTGGTGGCGAGTTTACCGACTGCATTTATATTTACGGCGATTTACTGAACAAAAAAAAAACAACATTGTATCATGGATAATAGTTGCTCGTGAAAGCCTACTTGCCACTACGCGTGTTAAACTAATATAACAATCCCAGCTTTCTGTAATGGTGCATGTCGCGCAAGGCCTCGAAGCACTGCACGTGTAGAGCGTGTTACTTTACGGAAAAATAATCCTGTCGGAAAATCCAGACGAGTTTGAAGACGAGATTTCAAAACTTAGTGGAACGGACTCAGATTCCCTCATGGACTGATGAGGAGAAATGGACATTCTGAGGAGGGGGAATTCTGAAGAGGAAGAGAATTCCACAATTGCGGAACCCGGATGCAAAACAGCCTCTCTCTGTCACAGAACAACACGTTCCGGTCCTAATGGAATCATCGTGAGTAGCGGGACCAGAATAGCAAATAACAAAAAACCGCACCTTTTAAGTCTTCTTCGCAGTCGAATAGAAATCTTAAGCAGGTGGGTGAGATATTTAGGTCACGTGACCAGGTTATCCCTATCTCGCCAGATCGTGGAAGCTACGTTGAGTGGAGCCTGTGGCTTGATTTGGTGCCCCGTTTTAACGCATGGTGACCACCATGCATGGAACCAGGTGCCGCAGGCTTCTGCGGGCCGATGATTTGCACAGCGGGGGGTTGGCTGTCCAGCAGTATCTATGATTGCGCTTGCGATGTGCTCCAATAGAGCATCGTCAAGGATGGCGAGTGTGACCTTGAAATATTGAAACGCTCAGAACTGGGATTTGCTTATTTTAAGTAAAGGCCAATTTACCGTGGTTTTTTTGTGTGTGTGCATTGTTTTTAATTCACTACTACACCCGAGAACACGGCATGGTCACGGGTGTCTGCCCCAGCGTTTGAACCCAGGGTCTCAGAGGTGTCCCGCTCAGACTACTGACTGTTAAATCACCGGGCCACAACGAATTATATAATTATCAGCAATGTTCTTCATCGTAAAAGCACCTTGGAATCTTGCTACTCATCATTGATGCAAGGCATCTTTAGGCTGAGGAATAACCTCGTTCTCGATAGCTCTAGTTGCACGCAGTTTGTCACAGATCCCGACAACAGCGGGACACTTAGTGCACTGGCGTTTGCGATTCGAGTGGTGGCGGGTTTGTTCACGTGTCTGTCTGGCTGCGTTGGGTGGAGGATGGCACACGACACACATTGACATTGCCCTCGGAATTCTGACCCACACAAAAAAAAGTCTATCCTGAATTATACTGGTAGATGATACATACACTATGAGACCTCCTTTACCAGTGGCAAAATATAGTAGTAGGTTTTTACCCTTTCAACTGGTACAAAACTGATACCTTTATACAATGCATCAACTTCAAGGGCAGTGCATATTATTATCATTATCAGAGTTTCTTTTGTTTGCATTTTGACTACTTGTGTTGTGGTTATTGCAAACATGATGCCTTGTATAAAGGTTTTGTACCAGTTTAAAGGGTAAAAACCTATTACTATATTTTGCCACTGGTAATGGAGGTCTCATAGTGTAAATGCTTACCCCGAGCTCTCAATACTCTGATAGTGCACTTTTTTGAGTTGTACGAGTTTGGTGTCATCTGGTCCAACACCAATGGAGACTAGGCTCTAAGGAAAGCTGTCTCGGGTGTGGACCAATCAACTTCAAGGACAGTGCATATTATTATCATTATCAGAGTTGTTTTTTTTGTTAGCATTTTGACTACTTGTGTTGTGGTTATTGCAAACATGATGCCTTGTATAAAGGTGTCAGTTTTGTACCAGTTTAAAGGGTAAAAACCTACTACTAGATTATACCTACTTGTAGTAGTACTACTGCTGAGTAGTATTAGTAGTACTCACAGTACTAATGCTGTGAGTCGTACGACTACTCACTCACACACTGCTACCACTGCTGCTGCCACGAGTGTGATCACTATCGTAATAGAACCTCAGAAAGATGTAGATCACAGATTGTGGAATGAAACAAACGCACACAAAATATATTCCTGCCGCCCACACAAACCGGGTAATGTGTCTCAACAAGCTTTCGCCGATTTCACAACAAAGGGCTTTATCCCATGATATAATTCAGCATATGGCTTTACAGTCGGGGCAGCTCAATGTGGCCAGTAAATGCAGCACAAAAGAGGGAGGATTTCTCGTGTGTGTGTGTACTTTGCTGCACTCCGTGGCATTGTATCGCAAAGAGAGAGAGAGAGCGCGAAAAGCGATTCTTTGTTGCGGTGAAAAATCCGGCAGAAAGCATGGCTTCGGCCGTGAGTCAATGACTCTTGTCGATATTATTTTTATGTATTAAAAAAAAACATCTCAGCAATGCATTTTTAATAAACAGATTGAGATAGACTGCCGCGTGCTTTTGCAGATGCATCACTCTGTTTGTAGTCCGACATGCATGAGTGAGATGTATGAAGTATTAAGGCGAATATCAAATCAATGTGCACTCTGTCAAGCGGTGGTTACGAACATTGGGGGGGTGGGGGTGGGGTTGACCCCCACCCTCTACAGATGCTGAAGGCACGGCCAACCCCCCCATTTTTTAAATGCTGACAGTCAATATTCAAGAAGATAATTGTTGATACAGAATATAAATTCGGGGGGTCAGAGGTCGAGAAGAATGTTCGATAGGCAACAGCGGATCGCACTGTTACTCATTCTGCTCGGCGTGTACCTTTGTTTGTTTGATTGACGCCTTTGCAGGTGGTTATTGGCGAGATTATAGACAGGGAACACGAACTTCACACCCTACTTCGTTACGGAAAATATGTACGTACGTTGAACTTCTTTCGCACCGTACGTAGTCAACCGTGCTGATCGGAGGTGCGGGGGAAGGACAACAAGCTGAACACGAAGCGCTGCTCTCAAACAATGAGTTCGTCAATCTGGACGATGATTTAAAAGTGCATCGTAGCTCCCAGTGGCTTCCGAATATTGGATAGGAGAGCGTTCCAGACGGCCGCAGAAGCGCACCTGAAAGCTCCGCGCGATGCGGTGACCGCGGTTTTGTTTGACGGCGAACCGAAATCTTCCGCGAGAAGGACCGGACTTCGAGTCACGGTTTACGCTCCTTGATGAGATGAGCAAGGTGATTGCGGGCTTCATGTGTGGCAAAGCGCTTTGTGTGTGCGCGTGTTGGGCACCGAGTGCGGATGAATCTCGACTTGCGCCGTGGTTATCTTGCATCCACGCAGCCGCGACTGGCAGCCACTGGCTCAGTGGTGAGGCCGTCGTTCGCGCGCGGCTGTGGATATTTAAAGGCCCCCTTCGTAGTCGGCACAGTCGGCGTTCATTTCACCTGAACGGAACGAGTTGAAGGAGGAGAATCTCATGATGACAGCGACATTTATAAAATGAAAGGCTTTCCGGCAAACAGTACAGGAGACGTTAAGATGTTCAAACACCAAAAATAAATGTTGATACCGGCACAAAAGGGTCCCAAATAGACTAAGAAAAACATATAATTCCATGAATTATTTTTCAATGATTGTGTGCGTGTTTTTTGTTTGCATTCTGACTGTCGCCAGAAAAAAGGGGAAAAACCCTATCATTATTATATTTTGGTACTGGCAAAGGAGGCCTCATGATTGCGTGCGTGTCCTTTAGCAATATATACATATTTTCAGGGGGTGGGGGGGTCCCCCGACCCCTGCCCCCCCACCAATGAGGATGATTCACATCGCCAACCTCACGATAGCAAAGTCGGCAAACATGGGCACCGTACACGACCCCTACCGCAGGCGTGGCGCGGGTGGGTCACTCCTCTTGGCGAGCCACACGAAACGACCCCTCCAACCACAATTGGACAAAATTCCTGTCGCTGTCAAAACTGACAATCGAGAGGCAAACACACACCGAGAAAACGACAAAGAAGAAGAAGCTTGACCGCTCGGTTCTGTCCGGACGAGTTGAATGATGCGTGGGTTGTTTTTTTTTCATTTTAATTCACAATCTCATGTGGACCGTGACGCGAGCCCCCAAGACCAGCGTGTGGGTCTTGCGATAAGAACTCACGGTCGCCTCTTCAGACACGATGCTATTGTGCATCCCCACGTGTATACAAAAACACACATCTCTCCCACCCCCCACACACCCATCCACCTCCCGCTGTATGGGCTTTAACGTGGCTATTCTTAGGTTTTTTCGGTAAAGTCACGTAGGTAATTTTTTTTTTAATTAATAAAAGTAAAATAAAAATAAAAATCACGACGTTTCGGAGGCAACACAAGCTTCCGTCCTCAGGTGGAACCATCACAGCACGATAGCTGTATCACTTGATACTTGATACAGCTATCGTGCTGTGACGGTTCCACCTGAGGACGGAAGCTTGTGTTGCCTCCGAAACGTCGTGATTTTTATTTTATTTTTATTTTACTTTTATTAATTTAAAATTTTTTTACCTACGTGACTTTACCGAAAAAAACCTAAGAATATGAATCCTTGCAGTCACGAAAGCTTCAAATCTAGAATTTAACGTGGCTTTTGGGGGCAAGCACTGTTCGCGAGCACCGATTGCAACTAAAGCTAAACTTGTTCTTTTCAAATTGTACCAGGCAAGGACCCACTGAGTTGTATAGCTCTTACAAATAACACGAAAACATCCCCATCCTACCAGGCAAAGCTCACTCTTGCGTTAGCAATGCGCGACCGACACACAAAGAAATGCCGCTCGCACGAGTCTAATGTTCAGTTGGTGGACGTTGATAAGGGGCCGTCCATAAATGACGTCACGCACCTAGGGGGGGGGGGGTCAGACATTTGTGACGATGTGTGACGAGGGTGGGGGGGGGGGTGAGAAATGTGACGTCACATAAAAATGCGCAACTTTAAATAAATATAGACAACACGTTCTACTTAATTAAATAGACTTTTTAATAAATGTTTTCTCCTACAACATCAGAGTGCAGCGCCACATGAAATACGCACTACAATGACACTAGTTTAAAGCGATTTGAATCATGTTTTATATATTTGGGGTGGGGGGAGGGGGGCAGAGCTTTGTGACATCATATTTTAGGGGTGGTCTGACTTTTTGTGACGCCGTGTGACGAAGGGGGGGGGGGGGGAGTGGTAAAAATCGTCTAAAATCGCGTGACGTCATTTATGGACGGCCCCTAATGACACCAAATGGTGAACTCAATTATTTTTATTTTACCAGGTGAGGCCCACTGATCTGTACGGCTCTTCTTTTGCAGAAGCTGAACCTGACCTATCACAAACGATAACTCAACAAAGTGACTCTTCACGTGGAAATACCGTGCACATATAGCAATAGCCATATCCTCTAAACCCGTGACGTTCTTCTTGGTTCTTTCGGTAAAGTCACGTAGAAAGGAAATAATGAAATAATAAAATAAAGCATAATACAATACTTCTCACGACGTTTCGGCCACAACGCAAGCAGCCGTCCTCAGGTGAAGACCCGGTCTGTCTCGAAAGAACCAAGAAGATGAATTCCTGCAGTCACGAAAGCTTAAAATCGAAATTTACCCGTGACGTTGTCTCCACATGTGGAGGGGAAAAAACCCGGGATGGATCCGGGAGACAAATCCACGCGACCACGGGAAGAGAGACACGCAAACTCCAACTGCACAGCAGGTGTCATGGTCGGGATCGAACCCACGACCGCCTTGCATAGCAGGCGAGGCTATGCCACCATCACCCCCCCCCCCCCCAATATGCCATTAGTGATTACTGTTCGGGCAAGTGCTGTTCGCGAGAAGACATTACAGCTGGCAATGTGCTCCAAGGGACATTCCTCCCAGCAACGCGCCCGGCCACATGTATCTCCCCCAGCACTGATGCCCTCCACGCCGCCACCCCAGGTATTCACAACAGGCTGAGCAGAGGGGCAGGGGAACGACCCAGGTTCGTAGAGAAAATACTCTTAGTTCTTTCGGTAAAGTCACGTAGGTAAAAAACTGAAATTAAAATTAATAAAAATAAAATAAAAATCACGACGTTTCGGAGAAGAGTTCAGCGACCACTACGCCACCAAAGACAAAGATCCCCCCCCCTACCCGTATAGCCTTAACATGCTGTTGGGGCAAGTGCTGTTAGCGAGTAGCCCACCTATGAAGGCCGGCACGACACACGAGCGTGTGCGGTTCGGACCGGTTCAGATAATCGGTTCAGATGATCTGTTCAGATAATCGATCGGTTCAGATGATCTGTTCAGATAATCGGTTCGGACCGGTTCAGATAATCGGTTCAGATGATCTGTTCAGATAATCGGTTGAGACCGGTTCAGATAATTATCGTCGCTGGTGTCGGCGGCCGTGTGCGGGAATCGAACTCGGGTCCACGCCCGGCCGCCTTCGTCTCTCCGCGCTGGCGATGTTTACTACACACCCGCACCGATGGCTCATTTGAGGCTGAGTCGACCTAGGGGAGGCCCAGCTACCGGTTCAGATAATCGTCACCGCTGGTGCATAGGTGACCGCGAGCGGGAATCGAACTCGGCGGCTCGCGAGGGGGTTCGTGGCGCAGCGCAGCGCTAACCGCTGCACCACCCATCCCATATGGACACACAAACGGGTGGGGTTGGGGGGGGAGTTGGGGGGGGGGGCCCGTGGGTGTGGGGGCCTGTGGGGGGGTGGGGAAGGCAGCTGAGGCGACACCGGTGATGTGCAGGACGACAAACAACTGGCGTCTTCTCGTCCGGGGAGGAGATGTCGCCGACGGGGGTATGACGGCTGTCGGCTTGGGGGTTGACGGGTAAACAAATTACGCGGCGATGCTGTTGCAGTGTTGGCAGTGGTGCACAGCCAACCAAAGACAAAGATCCCCCGTGTAGCCCTACCAGACTGTTGGGGCCAAGTGCCGTCAGCGAGCAGCCACCGAATGAAGTCTGGCACTGTGGCACACGAGGGTCAGCACCGCGCCCGACCGCCTTTGTCTCCCCCTAGTGGCGATGTTCACTACACACCACACCCAGGTTACTCATTTGAGGCCGAGTCGACCTAGGAGGAGGAGGCCCCAGGACCGGTTCGGACCGGTTCAGATAATCGGTTCAGATGATCTGTTCGGATAATCGGTTGAGACCGGTTCAGATGATCTGTTCAGATGATCGGTTCAGATGATCGGTTCAGACCGGTTCAGATAATTATCGTCGCTGGTGTCGGCGGCCGTGCGCGGGAATCGAACTCGGGTCCTTGCCGGTGTTCGTAGCGCGGCGAAGCGCTAACCGCAGCGCCACCGCTCCCCGCAGTCACCCGAAGCAACGTCAACCACAGAGGTGAGCACTCTGGACCTCCGATCCAGAAGATCCTCGATTCGATCAGCTGAAACACAATGGGGCAGGTTTCTCCATAACCCCCCCTGCCCCAAGCATGAATAATTAATCACGCTAATTCAGGTGTTGTGTGTGATGGGGTGGTAGAGTGTGGGCACACTCACCTCTTGTAAGGCTTCTGGCGACCCAAACCACCGTCTCGTGGGGTTCCTTTCAGCTCAGGGCGTGGTGGGTGGGGTGGGGGGTCCCTTCAAGCAGCGGTGCCATGGGCAGGAAATTGCGGGGCTGCACCTTTAACCCCTCCGTGTATATTAGGCCCGTAACGATTTGTCACGATATCCAGCACGTCAATGGTAACATCCAAACCCCCTCGTCCGAAAATTTTTTTTTTACCGTGAAGTCCTTTTGGCCGTTGGGCTCCAAAACTATATTTTTGATTTTTCAAGACCTCTCTCCAGGTTGGCAAAATGCAAACGAACGATTGTCATTTTTCTCGCAGGCACATTCATCTCCGCATCGTAAATGTGTCCGGTAGCAAGGGGTCGGCTTGGTCGCTTTTTCGCGAGAAATTGTCATGAAAATTGGGGTTGTAGTTAGGATAGGGTAAGCTAGAGAATAATCATTTTGGAGAGAGAGAAAAAGAAAAATCTAATGGGATTCGAAAAATGTCTGCGTGAAATGAAAAATGTATGCGAAGTTTGTCTATAACACGCATTGTGTAAAAACGGTCAGATTTGCCAATGATGGACACTGATCATGGTGAAAAATGCCCATGGTCGACACTGCTCATGGTGGAACACTGCTCGTGGTGGAATACGAGTAGCATTTGCCACCCCATGTGGTCTCCACCAACGCCCTTGGCGGACGGGATCATTATTTCAAGTGAGCTGAGAGAGAGAGGGAGAAAAAAATATCACAAAGAAAACAGGGGGAACATAGACATAGAGTAGGGAGAGAGTGGGTAGAGAGAGAGGGGGGGGGGGGTAGAGAGAGGGGGTAGAGACAGGGGGTAGAGAGAGAGAGGGGGGGGTAGAGAGAGGGGGTAGAGACAGGGGGTAGAGAGAGGGGGGGGGTAGAGAGAGGGGGTAGAGAGAGGGGGTAGAGAGAGAGGGGGGGTAGAGACATGGGGTAGAGAGAGAGAGAGAGGGGGTAGAGAGAGAGTGAGAAGGGGTAAGAAGGAGGAGAGCAGAGCGTGAAATATTTCGTGAAATCTTTCATTTAAACAGGGTGGGGGGGGGGGGGGGGCAGATAAAGCAAAGCATTGGAAAAAAACGAAATGATGAACGAAGCAAAGTGCCGACTAAACCGAGCATCTTCTTGTTTCCTCTGATTGTAAAAAAAATAAAAAAGAGAGGGAGGGAAGAAAGGGAGGGGAGGGAGGTGAGGGAGGGATGGAGGGGATGGAGGTGAGGGAGGGGAGGGGAGGGAGGTCAGGCAGGTGCCTTCGCCGCTATGCTGCTGGTAGCGCAGCATCAGCAGGGGATCTGGTGATGGGTTTTTGAGGGTGATTTGTGTTTCTTGTTGGTGTCTATGAACACAGTAACACACAATGGGACTAATGTTACACGGGAAACCCGCGTTATATCTTTGATAAAAAAAAGGGAGCACGTAAAAAAACACAAACGACATGATGAACGAAGTAAAGTGCCGAAAGACCGAGCATCTTTCTCGTCTGATCGTTAAAAATAAGTAGGGAGGGAAGGAGAGGGAGGGAGCCAAGCGCGATTGTCTCCACGCTTTGTCCATCTCAGTGGTTACTCGCTTCTGTTGTTGTTGTGGTTATTATTATTAAAGTCCTTCTAAACAAAAAAAGAGAGAGAAAGAGGGAGGTAAGGAGAGAGACGAGAAGGGAGGGAGTGCAAACGCAGTGCTTAGCTGCGTGACCTTATTCTCCGCGCCAAAGCCACCCCACAATGACCTCTTGTTATATCTCAGCAGCGATGTTGTGACTCTACTCCCGCAATTGGAGCGGCTCCAACGCCAATGGGGTGTTGTGACGCCGCACGGCGAAGCGGCTTTAAACATAATTTGGAAATATTTGACGGTTTTGGATTTGTTCTCGAACTTTTTGCCCCCTGCCACCCACCCTCTCACGTTCCTCGCCCACCTCAATGGACACTGTGACTTCGCAATGTCTCGAGACTCAAATAAAAATATAAAAAAAAAACCTGGCTCTTCTTCTTCGGTTCTTTCGGTAAAGTCACGTAGAATGGAAATAATAAAATAATAAAACTAAAACTAAATAATAAAAATAAAACATAATAATTCTCACGACGTTTCGGCCACAACGCAAGCAGCCGTCCTCAGGTGGAGAACAGGTCTGTCGAGAAGACAGTGTCTGAATGAAACACCACCAGGCAGACCTGTTCTCCACCTGAGGACGGCTGCTTGCGTTGTGTCCGAAACGTCGTGAGAATTATTTTATTATGTTTTATTTTTATTATTTTTTTAAATTTCCATTCTACGTGACTTTACCGAAAGAACCAAGAAGATGAATTCCTGCAGTCACGAAAGAAGCTTTAAATGGAAGTGTTGCCCACACTTGACACCCACCGTACGCGACCTGCCGATTCGGATCATCACTTATGGCGGGGCACACACGTGCACTGCTGTGTGGACAGAGGCACAGGGGAGATTTGAAGGAACGTGTCCATCGTTTTAGCCGCCACGCCTAGAGATTGAATCGGATTTTCAGATACTTTTTTTTGCCGAACCTTGACACTGCAGAAGCATCCCCATTATATGGCATAACCTTGCATAATTACATTGCATTCTGCAACCTGGCTCTCTCAGCTTCCGCTGAAATCACAACATCACTTGGGCACTGCGCGTGTGGAATAAAACTGGCAGGAAAAAAAAAGCCGAAACTCATCTCGAGGGTCCGCTCGGCATACTGACCAAAAGTCTCGACGCGAATTCGAAACGCCGGGCGAGAGCTTGTTTTGTCTCAATCTTTCTGCAAGCTCACTTCAACAAACTTATCTTTGTTTTATTTGAAGAGGTTAAGCTCCCCCCCCCCCTCTTCCACGCTAAGCTATAGCGACGTAGCTCTTTTGCACAAGCGAAATGTCTAGCGGCAGCCAAATGTCTAGCGGCAGCCAAATGCCCTCTAAACGCGTGACGTTGATTCTAAAAAGTGTGGCACTTCGCATACCTGACAACCCATTACCAGTGCCCTACCTTATTACAGACCTTATTGGTCACCCCGTGCCCGTAAGAAATCTCAACGTTCATCCTACAAAGTCACCATCAGAAGGTGAGAAACACAAACAGACACAAACAAATGCTGTGCCCGTATTGAAACGGCTGTATGCCGTATGGACCTTAAAACTCAATTCCCCTGTACAAGAATACAGCGTAAACCGTATGTGTTGACAGGGTGTGACTTCGCGTCCCACAAGAACGATCGGCAGCGGTTTTTTTGTGTGTGTACCGCTGCTGATGCCGCTAGTACTAGCTCAAGCCCCCCCCCCACCCCACCGGGATTCGTGAACAGATGAATAGATATGCGTCAAATTATCCCTTTGAATTCTGTTTCGGGATAAAGCATGACGAGATGATGACCACCACCAAGAAGCCGCCAATGTATCCCATCTCATCTCTGTGTAGTCTCCTTTTTTTTTTAAATGTAGCTCCTTAACGTAGCCAACCGTGCTAATCGGAGGTGCAGGAGAAGGACAACAGACCAAAAAGAGACCACAAAAAAGCAGTTCTAAAGAAATGAGTGCGTCAATCTCGATGATGATGACGATGATGACTTTAAAAGTGCATAGCTCGCAGTGGCTTCCTAATATCGGAAGGCAGGAACGTTCCAGACGGCCGCAGCAGCGCAATTTGAAAGCGCCTGCGGTAACCACCGCCGTCTTTTTTTTCTTCTTGGTTCTTTCGGTAAAGTCACGTAGAATGGAAATAATAAAATAATAAAAATTTAACATAATTCAATAATTCGAGGAGACAGACCTGTTCTCCACCTGAGTACGGATACTTGCGTTGTGGCCGAAACGTTGTGAGAATTATTTTATTATGTTTTATTTTAATTATTTTATTATTTCCATTCTACGTGACTTTACCGAAAGAACCAAGAAGATGAATCCCTGCAGTCACGAAAGCTTTAAGTCGAAATTTAAACGCCGTCTTTGTTCGACGGTTAGCAGCTGCCTGCCGCTGCAAGGATGAGCGCAGTTGGCGTGGTGATGGTTTACGATGACGACTTGCCAATCCACTGACTATGGGGTAATCAATTTATACTGCTTGATGGACAGAGATGCATGGGGGAGGCAGGAAGCGGGGGGGGGGGGGGTACGGAGAGAGAGAGAGAATAAATAAACTCGTACCATTGCTTTTAGTTTTTTCGGTAAAGTCACGTAGGTAAAAAAACGTGAAATAAAAATTCATGAAAATAAAATAATAATAAATCACGTTTCGGAGGCAACACAAGTCTCCGTCATCAGGTGGGACCGTGACAGCCAGAGTTGCTGTATCAAGTGATACAGCAAATCAAGTGATACAGAAAATCTGGCTGTGACGGTCCCACCTGATGACGGAGACTTGTGTTGCCTCCGAAACGTCGTGATTTTTATTATTTTATTTTTTATTAATTTTAATTTCACTTTTTTTACCTACGTGACTTATCCGAAAAAACTAAGAGTACGAATCCTTGCAGTCACGAAAGCTTCAAATCTAGAATTCGTACCATTGCTTCAAACGTTTAACTGCCACGCCGTGAGATCGTGGGTTTTTTTTGTGCATTTTGTTTGTCGTCGTAAGGCGCCTTGAAATCGCCTCTGTCCAATTTCGCCAGAGCTCTCGGAAGCTCAGCCGGTTTGAGCCTGGCCAATGCTCGGATGGGCAAACAGGTTGCAGGGTTCCTTCCCAAAAACCACGCTCCGTTGGTCAAGATCCCCCGTGTAGTTTTTTGTTGAACAGACTGTTGGGGCAAGTGCTGTTGGCGAGCACCTACGAAGGCCGGCACGGCACACGAGGGGGTGGGTCGGTGGGTGGCCAACACCACGCCCGGCCGCCTCTGTCTCCCAGGTGCTGCATGATGTTTACGCACCAGGTAGTTATTTGAGGCTGAGTCGACCTAGGGGAGGCCCAGGACCACTTCGGATACTCGTCACTGGTGTGACCCGTGAGCGGGAATCGAACTCGGGAAGCCTGGTTCGTAGCGCAGCACGCGAACCGCCACACACAATCACACACATACACAATCACACACACACTTTTTTTCTTGGTTCTTTCGGTAAAGTCACGTAGAAGGGAAGTAATAAAATGATAAAAATAAAACATAATAAAATAATTCTCACGACGTTTTATGTTGTATTTTTATTATTTTATTACTTCCCTTCTACGTGACTTTACCGAAAGATCCAAGAAGATGAATCCCTGCAGTCACGAAAGCTTTAAATCGAAATTCACACACACACTATCACACACACACACGCGCTCGCATGCAACCCCCTTCCACAACTCTATCTAGGTCTGCCAGATACGCGGGTGTCACAAAAACAGACAAAAACACACGAAACACACAACACAGACACAAAAACACGGCAAACCCCACACCAAAACACAAAAAAGCACCCCCCAAAAAAAAAAAGACCCACTAAAATTAAAAGCACACTCCAGCAGACTGCTTCGACCCGCGCTTTTGTTTGGTCGAAATTCCTCCTCCGCATCTCCCATTTAATCTTATCGGCCACTCTGAGCTCATAGCCGCGTCTTCCCCATTCCTGGGTGGCGGTGGAGACACCACCACCACCACCATCCCCCTCCCCCCCATGATCTAAAAGCGGCGAGAGGTGGGAGAGGGCTTTGCCGTGCAGCGCACCGAGAACGCTCTAATGTTGAACTTCATTCGCACCGTACGTAGCCAACCGTGCTAAGCGGCACGGATAAACGCCGACTAAGTGCACGCCAATCCACTAACCCGCTCTTCGCTCCTGCACTCATTCATTAACTCATTCGGCGTCACGGTCCAAATTTGCCAAAAAACATGTTTTTTTATTACACCGCCCATTCAATGACTCAATTGGGAATATACAGGGCAGTGGCATAGCGAGCATCGCATCGCTGCCTCGAAAACTTGCCCGGATCCTCATGCCTAACAGTACACATGCATAGATGTAAGTAATACGATTATACATTTCAGTGTGGCTGGTTACGGTGACGCATTTAAATAAGCCGGGTTGCTTGTGGCTGCGTCTGCAGCACTACTGAAGGTTTGATGCTGTTCGCTGGACGCATTTGATTCCACCTTGGCTTTGATATAATTACCTGAATTCAACACAGGGAGGGTCCCAACATCTGGAGGCCTGCCGGTCTCTCCTTCCTTCTGGACACAGGGGGTGGGTGGGTTGCTGTGGGTAGTTGTGTAAGGTGGGGATGTGCGCAGTGGCATAGCTAGGATATTTTGCGCCCGGGGACGAACTATAAAATTGGCGCCCCTCCCCCCGTTTAATCACATACAAAATGTAATTACATGACATGTAGGCTGTGTGTGGCGGGATATATAAACTTTTAGGTTGAGGTGTAGATTTGTGCAGTCGTTTCAGGCTGCTGCGACCGCCGCAATAAGTTATAATGTAATGTTGTAAGCCTAATTTTGGCGCCCCTTTACCTTGACGCCCGGGGACTACATGTACCCCCCTGCCCCCCCCCCCTAAGCTACGCCTCTGGATGTGGGTGGTGTTGGGGTGAGAGGCGTCAGGTGGGGGTCCCTAGGAGGAGTGGGACGGCTTCACAACGACGGCCAACATCCTCTTAGAACAGCAAGATGACGAGAATTATATTTATAATCATAGACGTGGCCATAGTCTGCTGACGAACCACTAACAGTGCTGACATGCGCGTCTAAAGACCCCCTTAAGATCAGCTCGTTGGACTGGTTGGACTGATTATCTCGGTGGACTAAAACAAGAAGAGACATTTTAAATCCATTATATTAAGTTCACTTGCTTGCTTGCTTGCGCGCTTACGACCGTGCAAATCTTTCGGTCGTTTTTTAACCCACTTCCCGTGATCCAATCGAGCTGACATTTTGCACACAGACTCGTTGTGAGTGACAATTTATTTTCGTGAAAAAAAATTCCAAAATTTTACACTTTTTAGGAAAAAATAAATTATATTTAATTACCAATTGCTTAATGGTGGCAGGCAATCATCTGACCCATAGGTGGCAGCCATCTCAAGCCAGAGGACGAGAGGACTCTAGCCGCCACGCATATAAAGGATTTATAGTGAAAAACTTTGTTTTTACGGGTTAATTGTTTAGTCGAATTCGGTAACCCCCCCTCCCGCCGCCGCCTCCCACAATATTTCAAGAGCCACAAAGCACCACGTGGTGAACAACGAGACGACGGTCCTTCATTGATAACGGTCACGAAACGGCCCTTAATGAGTTGCATCTTCGGAGTGACCTCCACGCCGAATGGTTTAAAGGTCGTGCATAGTGAATCGTCGATCCCGCCTGTTTCCTGGTTTTCTTCCGGTTGCTATGAGCACTCACTTGACTCTGTACGAAAAAGCAGAAAAAAATTTAAATAAATACTCTATGAGACCTCCTTTACCAGTGGCAAAATATAGTAATAGGTGTTTACCTTTTCAACTGGTACAAAGGTTTCGATGTAAAGCTTTCGTGACTGCAGGGATTCATCTTCTTGGTTCTTTCGACGTTTCGGCCACAACGTCGTGAGAATTATTTTATTATGTTTAATTTTTATAATTTTATTACTTCCCTTCTATGTGACTTTACCGAAATAACCAAGAAGATGGTACAAAGGTGTCAGTTTTTGTACCAGTTGAAAGGGTAAAAACCTATTACTATATTTTGCCACTGGTAAAGGAGATGTCTCATAGTGTAAATGCTTACCCCGAGCTCTCAATACTCTGATAGTGTGCTGTTTTTGAGTTGTACGCCTTTTGGCGTCATCTGGTCCAACACCAATGGAGACTAGGCTCTAAGAAAAGATGTCTCGGGTGTGGACCAATCAACATCAATGACAGTGCATATCATTATCATAATCAGAGTTGTTTCTTTTTGGTTTGCATTTTGACTGCTTGTGTTGTGGTTATTGCAAACATGATGCCTTGTATAAAGGTGTCAGTTTTTTTACCAGTTTAAATGGCAAAAACCTATTACTAAATTAAATAAATACTCAAGCGAGCGACCGACGGCCGCTGCTTTTATAGTCACGTGGTAACTCCGTTGGAGGGTGGTGCAATCTGTCCAGGCTGGCAGGGCCACGTGCATGGATTCATATCGACAGGGGCAGCTGCTCAGGGAAGCCCTCATTTTTGTGCCCCCACCCCCGAAATCAATTGCATGGCGTTTATGTTTTGTTCATCAAATGTCCATTGGCCGTGTGTGTTGTGGGGGGGGGGGGGGGGCAGCTGTGAGCGAATATTTGTTTTGCTCGAGGGGATGAGCTTGGGGCGCAGCTGGCAAACTTGCAGTGGCAGCGATGCCACGTTCGACACGGTTGGGTGTGAACGGCCCGCTCCGCTCGATAGCTGTGTGATTAGCCGGGGATGCAGAATGTGTGCCAAGGAATCTATTATCTCTTTTTTTACTCTCTATATAGTTGGTTTGTTATGTTACTAGGTAAGGTCCACTTCGGTTGTGTAGATATTTTCCAGAAGCGAACTGGCTCTTTAAAATGATCGCTCAACGAAGGTGGCTTATGATGATGATCATCATCATGATCATCATCACGTGGAATTGTATAGTGGCAGCCAAACACTCGAAACGCACGTTGTTGCTTCTAAACGCGACCACGAGGAAAGAGACACGCACACTCTAAATATACAACAGCAGGCGTCAGGGTCGGGATCGAACCCACGAACCCTCTGCATACCAGGCGAGGTAGTTAACATCTCACCATCGTGGCAACTCTATCAAGTCCGCTGACATCACCGCGGGTTTTACTTCAGTTTTTACCGGCTCGTGGTTTCATTTCGAAGAGGGAGTTATAAACTCACGAGATGAGGGGGGGGGGGGCAGTGCTCATCTCCTGATTGTTTACAGCCTTGAGCCGGCGGTGGAAATTCCACAAGCCTATGGCGGGGACGAGTATCAACAAAGGTCGATCACCGTTGCCCTTCCCACTTAGTGGTGCTAATTTAATTGACCCTCTGGAGGAATGCTGGGGCCATCAAGGATTTGAACTCGCTGAATTCTGATCGTGAGTGCGCTGAGCCGCCTGACGAGACGTAATAATTAGTTTTTAATAACAAGTTCTGTACAAATACCAAAAAAAAAAAACTGATCAACGTTCACACAACGGAGGTGCGAAACGCCACGGTGACGGCTGGTTGTAGTTTGCCCGGAGGAATTGTTCCGGGGGTGGTGGCATTGTGCGTACGTTGAACTTCTTTCGCACCGTACGTAGCCAACCGTGGTCATCGGAGGTGCAGGGGAAGGACGACAAACTAAAAACACGCAAAAAAAACGAGTGCGTCAATCTAGATGTAAAAGTGCGTAGCTCCCGGCGGCTTCCTAACGCATCGGGAGAGCGTTCCAGACGGCCGCAGAAGCGCATCTAAAAGCGCCACGCGATGAGGTGAGCGTCGTCTTTGTTCGATGTACGAGCTAAAAGCTGCTGCTGCTGCTGCTGCGAGGATGAGCGAAGTTGACGCGATGATGGTTCATAATTCTTCTTGACGAGATCAGCGGCAAGGTAATCGTGGCCCATTTGCGGCAAGCGCTTTGTGTGTGCGTGTGTGTGTGCGCACCGACTTGATACAGTAAATTTTAGCTGTGACGGTCCCACCTGATGACGGAGACTTGTGTTGCCTCCGAAACGTCGTGATTTATTATTTTATTTCTATGAGAATTTTTTAAATCATTTTTATTATTTATTTATATTTTTACCTACGTGACTTTACCGAAAAAACCTAAGAGTGTGTGCGCACCGATTTGTGAGCTCACAAGTCCTTGAAAGATCTGGGCAAAGTCCTATCGGTGAGCATCTCCGGCAGGCAAGGCTGCGTTGGCTGGGTCATGTAGCCCGCATGCCCAGCCACCGCATGCCTAAACAGCTTTTGTTTGGCCGGATCGAGGGGGCTAAACGGGCGCAGCCCGGGCTAGAGAAGAAATTGAGTGATGTGGTACAGGAGGACGTGGAGCTGACTGGACTTGCCGATGACTGGTACCAGCGGTGTCAAGATCGGCCTCATGTGGAGGAGGCTCGTGAAGGACGCTACTGGGCAGTTGGAGGCAGTCGCCCTCCAGCAACAACGGAGGTCGGAGTTGCGACGCTCACAACAACGAGCGGAGCGCCGGGTGGCTAAAGCAAATCAAGTTGGCACAGTAGGGGGCACAGGTGGTGCATCAGCCAGTCATCTCAGTCTTCTCAGTCAGTCGACCCGTGGCACCTGCTGGGTCTGCCCCGTGACCTCCTGCCAGCGGGCGTTCGACACTTCACGTGGCCTCAAGGTGCACATGGCCTGGCACAAGCGTCGCCGCCACTTAGTGGCGAATGGCGGTTGTTGTTGTGTGCACCGAGTGCTGATGGATAGTGACTTGCGCCATGATTTTGTTGCAATCCACGCAGCCGCGACTGGCAGCCGCTGGCTCAGTGGTGAGGCTGTCGCTCGCGCGCGGCTGTGGATATTTAAAGGCCCCTTTCGCCGTCGGCCCAATCGGCGTTCATTTCACCTGAACGGAACGGCGAGCGCGACCTCATACGGTATTCGTTCGGCAACCTGAAGCCAGTGCATTCATCCAGCAGTGGATCGGGGGGAAAAAACACGCCACAAAAAGCAGGGGGCGCGTAGGGGGATAGGGGGGGGGTGGGGGGTGGTGACGGAGTGTGCGACGCTCATCAATTTTAGACGCTCGCTGCCGATTGCCAGGGCCTCCGTGTGCGCATGCTGCTCGATATATGTGGGCAGCGCTAACAGAGGCGGCTTTTGTGGCCAAAATGAGGGCTGTGGGTGGGAAGGGTGGGGCGGGGTGGGGTGGAACCCACTCGGACCCCCCCCCAACTCTCCCGACCCACCCACCCACCCCTTTTGTCTCAAGCGATGGTGGCCTTAATGAAAAATATGCAAACATTTCACTGGAGAGCCCTGGGAAAATTGGTGGCTGCAGTTAACACCTCATTAGAGGCCTACGCGGGAGGGTGGAACCCGCCGGCGAAGTCGGAGCCGTGCATTTTTTTTTGAGAACCGTGCAGAGAGAGGCTAGTCAATTAGTACACAGACTGTAGGGGCAAGTGCTGTTAGCGAGCAGCACCTATGAAGGTCGGCAAGGCACACCAGGCGGTGGGTGGCCAGCACCACGCCCGGCTGCCTTTGTCTCTCCAGCGGCGATGTTTACTGCACCCCGCACCAGGTACTCATTAGGGGCTGAGTCCCAGGACCGGTTCAGATAATCGTCACTGGTGTTGGCCGTGAGCGGGAATCGAACCCGTGTCGCCGAGTATTGCACCTACCGCACACGCGCGCACGCGTGTGTGTGTACGTGTGCATATCTGCGCGTGTAATCAAACACGACTCAAACATGGCCTGCCTTGTTCGGTACAAGGCAGACTTCGTTCATACGCAATATCTCCTGTATTCATGGCCAAGCCGGGTTCGATTCCCGCTCCCTACACACTCACGTTCAAAGATCCCCCGTGTAGCCTTAACAGACTGTAGGGGCAAGTGCTGTTAGCGAGCACCTATGAAGGCCGGAACGGTACACGAGGGGGTTGGGTGGCCAGCACCACGCCCGACCGCCTTTGTCTCCCCAGTGGCGATGTTTACACACCACACCGGGTACTCATTTCAGGCTGAGTAGATCTAGGGGAGGCCCAGGACCGGTTCAGATAATCGTCACTGGCGGAGTTGGTCATGAGCGGGAATCGAACCCGGGTCGCCAGGTTCATAACGCAGCGCGCTAACCACTGCACTACCGCTCCCCACCCACACACTCACGTTCACACACACACTCACGTTCACACACACACACGCACGTGTGCGCGCGGGCGCACGCACACAAACACTCACTCCAAGCGCGCGGCTGGCTCATTACATCTCGAGGAAGATCGCTCAGCTGAACAAAATAGTTCCTGCTGTTCAATCAGCAAGTGCGAATTGGCGTTGTACGTCGATGTTAAATTCGTTTTCGAATGAACGAAAGCCGGTTCGTAAGTGCGGGTGTTTGTAAGTCGAGGGCTGCCTGTATGTTGAACTTCTTTCGCACCGTACGTTGCTAACCATGCTCATCGGATGTGCGGGGGAAGGACAACAAACGAAACACAAACATCAGTTCTAAAGAAAAGTGTTTGTCAATCTCGACGACGACTCAAAAGTGCGTAGCTCGAAGTGGCTTCCTGATATCGCAAGGAAGAGCCTTCGAGACGGCAGCAGAAGCAGCGCATCTGAAAGCGCCGCTGCGAGGACGAGCAGAGTTCGCGTGATGAAGGTTTGAAGCTCCTCGACGAAATCAGCGGCGAGGGGGGGGGGGTGTAAATCTTCGTCGGAGCGATAGCATCAGCGAAGGTCACGCAAGGTCACCACGCTACCGACGCCGCCGCCGCCGCTTCGGCCTTCAAGCGAGAGTCCCATCAGCTGTTCTCCAAGATCAGCGTTCGACTGTCAACGTCCTGATCTGACGGGCGGGTCCCTCGCCTCGCGGTTGCCATCATCCGATGAACACAGACACTGCGACGTGCTATCGTGGGGAGGAGGGCGGAGGGGTGAGGAGGGGGAGGGAGGGGTGAGGAGGGAGGGGGGAGGAGGGAGGTGGGAGGAGGAGGAGGAGGAGGGAGGAGGAGGAGGAGGGAGGGGTGAGGAGGAGGGGGAAGAGGATGAGGAAGAGGGGAGGAAGGAGGAGGAGGGAGGGGGAAGGAGGGAGGGGGGAGGGGGAGGAGGAGGGGGAAGAGGAGGAGGAAGAGGGGAGGAGAGAGGAGGGAGGGGGGAGGAGGAGGATGGAGGGGGGAGGATGAGGAGGGAGTGGTGAGGAGGAGGGGGAGGGGGAAGAAGAGGAAGAGGGGAGGAGGGAGGAGGAGGGGGGAGTAGAATACTGGGTCTAACAATTTCAGCACAGGCACAAACATTATTTGTAAACGCATTTTCTTGAGTGATAGGTGCCGTTGCTGTAGTAATTATTATTACTACTACGATGCAACTGACAGAACCGGGATATTTGGCTTCCAAACTCTTGGGTCTTTCGGTCGAGTCACGTAAATAAAAAAATATTTTGTTTTGTTTTAGATTCTGTGAAAATATTTAGATTTCCGACGAAAGCAGCTCTCTCTTCATCAATCCCGAGGATGTTCCTCGGAAAACCAGGACGGGTGGCAACCCTAAGTCACACCGTCTGGGTTTAACGCTTTTTAAAATCCTTTATATTAAGTTCGCTTGCTTGCTTGCGTGCTTGCATGCTTGCTTGCTTGCTTACGACCGTGCAAATCTTTCGGTCGTTTTTTAACCCACTTTCCGTGATCCAATCGAGCTGACATTTTCCACACAAACTCGTTGTGCGTGACAATTAATTTTGGTGAAAATTTTTTTCCAAAATTTTACACTGTTTAGGGAATTAAAAAAATATATTTAATTATCAATTGCTTAATGCTGGCAGACAATCATCTGACCCATAGGTGGCAGCCATCTCAAGCCAGAGGACGAGAGGACACTAGCCGCCACGCATATAAAGGATTTAGAGTGAAAAACTTTGTTTTTACGGGTTAATTTTGTACCACTCGGTTGGCAACGTCGGAGTGAAATAAACAATAATGCACGATCAAAAGACGACATAACCTTCGAATTGACCCTGCCCTTTGACTCACTGACCTCTCTATATATATTTTCCCCCCATTCAGACTATACAGTTTTCCAAATAGTTTCCTCAATTTTTGATGTGCAACAATGTAGTTCCCATATTCTTGGTTCTTTCGGTAAAGTCACGTAGAAGTGAAATAATAAAATAATACAAATATAAAACAATACAAATTCTCACGACGTTTTCTTGCTGTGGGTTTCACACCTGATGATTATTGCTTGTGTTGCAGTCGAAACGTCGTGAGAATTGTTATTGTTTTATATTTGTATTACTTTATTATTTCCCTTCTACGTGACTTTACCAAAAGAACCAAGAATATGAATCCCTGCAGTCACGAAAGCTTTAAATCAAAATATAGTTCCCATTAGGCTGCGATTACTTTACAATGCCGTTGCCCCGCTCTTATTTAAATCGAGTCTCTCTCCAGAGGTGGCTGACTTCACTCGTCAGAGGTCAGAGGTCAGAATGCTGAGACAGGCACCGCTGAGAACCCGGGATTGCATTCAGGTAACCACCTGCGATTAAACGGCGTTCTCCGGTGTAGTGTTTTCATGGTCTTAGCCTGGTTACCGATGACCGCATACGTAGAAACCAATCTGGTTTCTGCATTTAATTCCGCTAGAATATTAAATATCGGATCGACCGTCATTTGATGAGCATTGTTGTCACGATCCATTGTAACTTCCATGACGACATTAACCCCCCCCCTCTGGTCTTCGCAGCTGATTGGCCCAGAGTGATGACATCACTTTGACTTCCGTATCCTTCACAACTCTGGCTATCGCCTGATGAAGCTGGTTGTTGTCATCACCAGCGCACGTCAAGTTCGAGTAGATCTCCTTTGCCTCCTCGCGCAGGTTCAGATCCAGGAAGTGGTTCTTGATGTAGGTCCCTGGCGTCATCGAAGAGTTCTAGATTTGAAGTTTTCGTGACTGCAAGGATTCATACTCTTAGTTCTTTCGCTAAAGTCACGTAGGTAAAAATTGAAATAAAAATTAATAAAAATAAAACAATGAAAATCACGACGTTTCGGAGGCAACACAAGTCTCCGTCATCAGGTGGGACCGTCACAGCCAGATTTGCTGCATCAAGTGAGGGAGGGATTCAAGATGTAGGCTCTTAAGTACCAGTTAAGGGAGGAGGGGAGGAGGGGCTTATCAGAATGTGGTAGCCAATGAATGGAAAGTATCGGGAGGGGGGGCGGCGGGGCTAACAGTACTCTCTTTATTGTCAGCCAACATTGGTATAAACATGGGCATTTTCTTTCCTTTCCTATGATGTACATCCACAGAGACTTGCGCACAAACACGACGTTGACCTCGACCACGAGTACCCCGTCCCTCTGTTAGCCACGCCGCCCCCCCCCCTCCCGATACTTTCCATTCATTGGCTACCACATTCTGATAAGCGTTCATCGGTCCTGGCTGGGACTGCGAGCTCTGACAGACCGATGTTGGGAGTGGTGGTGATGGTCAAGAACACCATTGCGGCGCAAGTGGCAATACGAAGCGGCATCATAAAGCTGTATTTGTTTGGGTTAGATCGCGTAAATGTGTCCATGCATGCTCTTTGGTTCTTTCGGTAAAGTCATGTAGTTAGAAATAAAATAAAAACATTAAAATCAAGATTGTAAATGTGTTGTTAACCCAGTACCAACACCACCCAGCAGCCAGTTGCTCAGGTGTGTCGATTCGTAACTTGTAAATGTTCGTGGGTTTACTCTCCAACACGCCGGTGTGCTGATGTTGTAACTAACTGTCGCGTTTTATTTACGTGGCAACACCTTAATAGTTGGCCACGTCGGGTTGGTGGCGGGTTTAACGACACATTTTCACGCGATCTAACCCCCGAAAAAAACCTTTATTACGGATTACTGTCATGTGCGGAGTGAGTTTTGGAAAACGCGTCTGGTCTCCACCGTGTTAACCAGAGTTCACTTGAACAACTCCGGTCTCAGAGACAATCACTCGCCCGCCGATGTTTGCTGCGGCCGCAGGGAATCGAATTTGCATCGCGAGCACTCACGATAAATACCGGGCGTGCGTAAGACCGTCCGAGTACCCACCCTCCTAACGAAGTAACATACTTCTGGAAAACGAAAAAACCCCAGCGGATTGCGTACAAGGGGGCAGATATCGAAGACAGATACGGATCATCAAAATGATTTTAAAAAATGAAGAGGCGGACAAGAGAAAGATTTGAGTCGCTTTAGAGGAAGAAAAATAAATAAATTTGATCATGAAAAGCAGTTGTGCCATTGTGCCCGACGCGGAATGTTTTCAATCATTGCGCAGCGCCAGTTGTGGGATATCGATCGGGGAAAACACGGACGGTGACAAAGAAAATTGAACAAACGCTGAAAAGAGCACAAAAGAAGCGTGGAAAGGTGCATGCTGGGAATTACGCCGAGAGACAGAAAGCGAGCGAGGGAGGGAGGAAAAAATTGATCAGTGACCAAATGCAAATGAGAAACATCATGTTGAATTCTATGAAAAGTAGAGTGGGCTCTGGAAAAGACGCATCGATAGATGGGCTAATGGCCAACGGACCGCACTAGGGAAGTACATGACAGCGAGAGGAGAGGGCATGCACCCCGCCGGGGAGGTGAAGTGATGGAATCGGTTCGTGGTGCATCCCTGGGAAACGTTTTGGGGGCACGTGATTGAGACAACAGCTGCGGTTGCTGCTGATGTTGGTGGCGGAGGTGATGATGAAGCTACTTCTACTGTTAAGTAGATCAAGTCTGACTATTGCTGTCGTCATCATCATTATCGTTAGGAATTATTTGTCTGCTGCTGGATGAAGGCCGAGCTATGACGTCGTCGTTTCGAGCGATCCCAGAATGCCACGCTCCCTGCCGACGCGCGGCGACCTCGGATGGGATCTCGCGATCGTGACACACCATTGGAACCTCATTTGCCAGTAAAAAATATAATTGTTTTTTTATCCTTCTATCTGGCAACAAAACTGATACCTTTTTTTTGACTGGCAAATGAGGTTCCAATGGTGTAAATGCTTACCCCGAGCTCTCATACTCTGATGGTGCATTGTCTTTGAGTTGTGCGCCTTTTGGCGTCATCTGGTCCAACACCATGTGAGACTAGGCTCTAAGGAAAGCTGTCTCGGGTGTGGACCAATCAACTTCAAGGACAGTGCATATATTATCAGAGTTATGGTTTTTGTTTGCATTATGGCTGCAGGTATTGTGGTCTATGCAAACATGACTCCTTGTAAAAAAGGTGTCAGTTTTGTTGCCAGATAGAAGGGTAAAAAAACAATGATCGTGACATACTCTTACGGAAGGAGGCGCGCGTTGACGTTCAAACCGTGGCGACGTTCACACCGTTATGGCGACGATGTTGGCAAGCGCGCCTGCGATCAAATCAGCCGGAATGCGGTGGAACCTCGTCAGATCTCGGAAGCTTAATCAGGATTTTGAGTCTGGATTATTGCGCTTGCATGGATAATTAAGCGATCTTAGGGGAAAAATGGCACGGCTAAAAATATAACAGAATTTTAAAAATGAAATTTGGCACAATGAAACGGGACTGTATTGTAGTAAAAAATACATTTATATATTCCATCAAGGTCCTTAAGAGCTTCTGATCTCTAACTGCCCAGTACTCCCAGGTCTAGGTTGTGCTCTTTTGGTGATCGGACTTTTCTTAGCGTGGCACCCAAGCTATGGAACGCCTTGCCACTTGAAATCAGGGCAAAAAATTGGTAGATCTATTTAAGTCTGCTTTGAAAACCCATCTCTTTAAACTGACCCTTCCCTCTTTAGTTTGGTCGGTTGCCCTGGTTCTGTTTCCTGCTTTCCATGCATTGCGCATTGGGATCCTAGGATGGAATGCGCATTATACATTTGAATTATGTATTATTCACAGTTATAAGTACTGTATTGACAGTTATAAGTACCGTGCTAACATATGTATAACCATCTGAATGAAAGAGGTGATTAAACGTAACCCTGTCCCTCGATGATTATTTTTAATGGCGTTTTTATAGTTTTCACTTTTGCCACTTTTAATGTGCCACTTTTACCGTGCCATTTTTAACGTGCCATTTTTTTGCCGTGCTATTTTTTACTGGGCAATTTTTTTACCGTGCCACTTTTAATGTGCCACTTTTACCGTGCCATTTTTAGCATGCATTTTTTTCCCGTGCAATTTTTTACCGTGCAAATTTTTTACCGTGCCACTTTTTTACCGTGCCAATTTTACCGTGCTATTTTTTACCGTGCTATTTTTCACGTGCCATTTTTTACCGTGCCATTTTTTTCCCGTGCCATTTTTTTTACCATGCCACTTTTTACTGCCCACCATAGACAACCACCACGCACAAAGCAGGTTCCATAGGCTGAAGAGATATGCTGGTGGGCAGCAGAGGGTAGCACTGCAAGCAATCGATTCGTGCACCGTCATAAACTCCCACATCCTTTGCTCTCTCCCATACCTTCACCAGCGTGGTAAAGTATTGTTTAAAACGCTCTCTGAGCCACACGGCATAGAAAGGGCTTCATTCCGTAATGGCTTGATAAGCCGGCCACTACATTTAAGACGGTCACCACATTTAAGATGGTCACTGCATCATGCACCTTTCAGATGCGCTCCTGCGGCCGTCTGGAACACTCTTCTTCCGATATTAGGAAGCCACTGTGGATCTACGCACTTTTAAATAATCTAGCTTGACAGATTAGTTTATTTAAAACCGATGTTTGCGTGTTCAGCACAGTTGGTTACATACACGCGCCAAAGAAGTTCAACACACAAATCGCTGTAACACAGACGTCCATCACAATATTGGCCACCGTGCGAAAACACCGAGGCCTCGACTCTGTGACCCAACGGCCCGGGGGGATCTCTTTAACGCGTGTAATGTATGCCAAGCGAGCGGACCGAAGCCCCCCTCCTCCTCCTCGAAGCAACAAGGTCGCAGCCCTAACGAAGCAAAACGAGCAGGGAGAGGCGGAAAACCACGCCGGGTTCGTTAGCGCCTCGTTACAGCGCGTTTGGTTTCACGAGCGCGATCGCGAGCCACCAAAAAACAATAATTGCATGATTTGGCGGCAACTCCTCCTCTTCTTGGTTCTTTCGGTAAAGTCACGTAGAAGGGAAGTAATAAAGTAATAAAAATAAAACATAATAAAATAATTCTCACGACGTTTCGGCCACAACGCAAGCAGCCGTCCTCAGGTGAAGACCAGGTCTGTCGGGGAGACAGCGTCTTGCGTTGTGGCCGAAACGTCGTGAGAATTATTTTATTATGTTTTATTTTTATTATTTTATTACTTCCCTTCTACGTGACTTTACCGAAAGAACCAAGAAGATGAATCCCTGCAGTCACGAAAGCTTTACATCTAAATTTTATTATGTTTTATTTTTATTATTTTATTACTTCCCTTCTACGTGACTTTACCGAAAGAACCAAGAAGATGAATCTCTGCAGTCACGAAAGCTTTCAATCGAAATTTTATCATGTTTTATTTTTATTATTTTATTATTTCCCTTCCACGTGACTTTACCGAAAGAACCAAGAAGATGAATCCCTGCAGTCACGAAAGAAGCTTTCAATCGAAATTTAACTCCTCCTGTGTCGCAGGCCCTCATCGACTGTTCATCCTCGAGCCAGGCCGATGCGGCGTCCTTCACATCTCCGGGATGTCAGGCCACGCCGGGATGAGCCGCCCTGGAGAAAGAAGGTGGTGGGGGGGGGGGGGGGCAGGGAGGAGGGCGGGGGGTGGATGGGAGGAGTGGGGGGGGGAGCTGGCAATCAAAACTAAGAGAGCGGAGGTGGCGAGCTGCCGAGATTGTGTGCCGCGCGGTTGCGCGCTGGGGCCAATGAGCTGCCCCCCCCCAAAGGGAAAGGGGCCATCGATCGGTTTCTGAAAATTGACGGGTGGACGTGATAGAGGGCCCGCCGGTCGGGCTGGCTGCTTAAAACACTGATTAGCCCCGCCAGGGCATCGATCTGCCTTGATTAGACGCAAAGCACATATTTACGCTCATCCGTTAATTGAGTCTACTTGGCCAATTTACCGAGAGATGTCGTTATTTACTGGTGCTCCCTCCCTCTTTTTTAAATCAATTTGAGAAAACTATTTCTCAAATAGTGTTCTGCGAAAGAAAAGAAGCGTTTGAAACTCGGCGTACCCGCACGGTCACTCTCTCTCTCACTCTCGCGCTCGCTGTCAAAGGAACATTTTTTTTCGCGATGGCCAGCACCGCTAAGAACTCTGCTTCGGAGTTCTGAAAATCACAGCACGATTTGTGGCCAGGTTTGTTTAATGGTTCCCTGCCCCCCCCCCCCCCACCGCACCACATCACCGGTGCGGAAACGATTAAAAAGCGGCGGTGGGGAAATGTTCAGTTGCCGCTGCCCAGAGGACGGCTCGTGGATTTACTGCGAAGTGATTGAATGAACTGTTTGCTTGTCACGAAGGGGCATCTTTGACATCGAAGGGCATCTCGTGTAATTGTATTACGTTAAACAATGCAAGCCCCCCCCCACCCCCCCCCCTCTCCACAATCTCTTAACGTTACGCGTCCACAGTCGTACGTATGCGATTCACAGGCCTTTTGTCAATCCGCTGCTGGACGAACAAAAACAAACTGAACACGAGCGTCAATAACGCTGCGAGCGCTGAAAAGAAAAGCATTATATAATCGGCGACGTTTCAGGCAATGGCCCTTATTCATAGCGCGTAAAAAAAAACTGCTGGATGAAGGCCACCCACACGATGTGTCGGTTACAGGGGGTTTTCTGACCCACCATACTTCACCATTCCGGTCAGTGCGGCGGGTTTGATGACGATGTTATCTCGACGCTGAAGTTGGCCGGGTTTGCAGCGCAGTGCGCTGACCGCTGCGACGCTATGTGTGAGTATTTTTGTTTGTTTGTTTGTTATGTTTATGAAAATCGACGCCAATGTGGGAAGGTGAACATCCATCATCATGGGACCTCCTTTGGCAGTACCAAAATACGAGAATAGGTTTTCCACTTTTTTCTGGCAACAAAACAGCTGTACCCTTTGGTTCTTTCGGTTAACGTCACGTAGGTAGACAAAATCATAGATCACGACGTTTCGATCGCAACGCAAGCGACCGTATTCAGGTGAGAGAGCAAACCGGCTGCGAGACACGGCGTCATATAGACGCGGGACGGGGTGGGGGGAGAAACAGCTTTGTTAAGATGTTAAAACACCAAACTAAAACCTTTTTACAAGGAATCATGTCTGCATTAACCACAATACTTGTGGTCAGAATGCGGAAAAAAACGAACTCTGATAATATATGCATTGTCTTTGAAACTGATTGGTCCACACCAGAGACAGCTTTCTTTTGAGCCTAGTCTCAAACGGTGTTAGACCAGAGGACGCCAAAAGGCACTGAATGTCAGTGATAATGAGGATGCATTTGAAAATGAGAGGGCACCCACGATGGCCAGATGTTAACTACCTCGCCTGGTATACAGGAGGTCGTGATCTTCTTGGTTCTTTCGGTAAAGTCACGTATAAGGGAAATAAAAAAAAAATTATCACGACGTTTCGGCCACAACGCAAGCAGCCGTCCTCAGGTGGAGAACAGGTCTGTCGAGAAGACAGAGTCATTCAGACATGTAAAATTGTTACCAGAGTCTGAATGACTCTGTCTTCTCGACAGCCCTGTTCTCCACCTGAGGACGGCGGCTTGCGTTGTGGCCGAAACGTCGTGATAATTATTTTATTGGTTTATTTTTATTATTTTATTATTTACCAAAAGAACCAAGAAGATTCGGGTGATTTGTTTACCTTTCTTGGACTTTGCACTACTCTCGTGTTTTTGTACTGTCTGTTGTTGTAACGTTCTTACCTTGTGCCCCTCCTGGACATCTGTGGAAAAAAGAGGTTTATAGCTCATCTGATTCCTCCTCCAGTGTCAATACATATTCTGATTCTGGTGCATTGCACCACAATTGCCCGAGGCTTCGAATGAGATCATGAGCACCAGCTTAAATTAATTTATTAACCTGGCCAGGGCCTTTCCTTGGTTTTCTCAGCCTAAACAATATCCTGAGGATGTCTTCCTTGGTTATCTTTCCTCGCTCATCTCTGTGGACGGGGAAGAGAGGCAAACAGGCTCTCTACCTTCAAGAAGCATCACTCAAAAAATTAAACCGTAAAAACAAAGTTTTTCACTATAAATCCTTTATATGCGTGGCATCGGTTTTATTTTATTATTCATTTCTGTTTTTCTTGAGTAAGAGTTTCATTTTTATCACATTGGTATTTAAAATTAAATATGAAAAAAAAATTCCTAAAAAGTGGAATATTTTGGAAAAAAAAATTCACGAAAATTAATTGTCACGTACAACGAGTCTGTGTGCAAAATGTCAGCTCGATTGGATCACGGGAAGTGGGTTAAAAAACGACCGAAAGATTTGCACGGTCGTAAGCTCGCAAGCAAGCAAGCAAGTGAACTTAATATAAAGGATTTAAAAAGGACGGAAGGGGGCTGGAGGAGTGGTCAACATTTCATAGCAACCCGGGTTGACGTAGAACTGCAACAAAGACTCCGCAGGTTTCAGATCGTACCTCCCGTTGTGTTTGTTTGGCACTTTGCCCAACGTTGGACATCATATGGAACCGTTCCTCAAGAAGGAACTCACTAATAATTTATATATGTTACCAGGTAAGGGCCCACTAGTTATTTTTCGGAAGCGACCCTAGCTGTCACAAATGACAAGCCCTAGGAAGTGGCTGAACATCGCGTGGACATTTATCGCAGCCAAATACTCTGAACGCACGTCAATTCGAAATGTAGAGGGAAAAAACGGAGGTCTCGGGGAAAAAAAATCCACGCGGCCAAATATACAGCAGGTGTTAGGGTCGGCATCAAACCCACGACCTCCTGCGTACCAGGCGAGGTAGTTAACTTATCGCCGCTGTGGGAATGTGCGGCAAAACGTAAGGAACCGGTGCCAAAGTACACGCCGTGCGACCTGCAAAACATCGGATGCGCTACACCTTGCGCATGCAGAGAAATGTGGCATTGTGCGGGCGAATGACCCCATGCTCCCACTGTACCACAGCAAACGGATATGTCCGTGCCACAACACCACGGATATTTCTGTGCAGATTCGTAGGTCAGAAATGATTAGGTTCAAACGGTAGGTTCATAGTATGTGCTAAGAAGAAGGGGGGACATTGCCCAGAAACGTCGCCTGTAATTTATATGTACAGGGTGCTTAAACATTTTTTTAAACACTTCCGAGAATTTGCAACAACACCGCAAGAAAGGTGCCTCCTGGGCTCTGGAGACCACCTGGAGAAGATTCCAGGCAACGCGTTGACAATGATGGCGAACAAGTGGAAGAGACTCTTTGACTTTTTGAAGCAATTAACATTCACATTTGTTATCATGTTAGAGTGGTAGTATTCGTTCTTTTTCCATTAAAAACGATAGTGCCATATGAGTGTTAACATGTTTTTGAAGCACCCTGGAAATGTTTTTTTCCCTTGTGAGGCCGCAGTGTCGTTGGCGCACGTGCCGAGCTATAATTAATTATCAGCGTGGTAGCAGGTGCCGATTTGTGACTCTCCCCTCCAAAGGTGTGCGACGAGTCACATAAGAGCTAAACGGATGACCAGGGCTTAATATCAGCTGGAGCTGTCCGGGGCTGAGCTTCAGAAAATATCTGCCTTGTCTGGGAGGCGGAGATGGTGGTGGGGCAGTGCCTGGAAAACAATCTTGGTCAGGACCCAATCAAACTCGTGTGGTTCACTTAACTTGGGGGTCACGGCCCCTTAGATCGAGACGCATTATTGGAAAAAATAGGAACGAAAAAAACCCCCCAACGGAAGCCAAGGTGAACGGTGCGAACGGAGATCGCCAAGAGGGAGCGGAACGTGCGACAAAACATCAGCGTGCAGAAAGGGCGAGGGGCGAGGGTGGGGTGGGGGAGGTCAGCCTCGTCAATGATGTCAAGGGTAGCACCGAGGTCAAGATGGGTAAGGAGCGAGAGGTCAGGGAGGGAGGGGAGGGGGTGAAAGAGATGATCGTCTGGTGAAACGCGCGCACGTCCGCTGCAGCACACGGCCACGTGGCAAGCCGGGAAGTTGAGCCCCGCATTGTCGCTGTGGCCACGAACGTTAGATTAAGCGCCGTGGTATTTTCGTTTTTTTACACGCTTTTATTTAACTCACTCCGTCTTCTAGATTTGAAGCTTTCGTGACTGCAAGGATTCATATTCTTAGGCTCAGTCAACCATTCTACACAACAAAGACTCATTTCCTGGCAGCGATTTCAGCCGCATCATCTCTACATAACAAAAAGGCTCAGTCAACCATTCTACACAACAAAGACTCATTTCCTGGCAGCGATTTCAGCCGCATCATCTCTACATAACAAAAAGGCTCAGTCCCTTTTACACGCACCTTTACATCATCCGCACCTAGTTTACACAACAAAGGCTTATTCCTAACAGCGTGCTTCAGCCGCACCGAACCTCACAAAAATATAATATCCAGGGCCTACCTTGGCTCCTCCCACCCTCAACCAGTATATATACAAATACTGTTTCTTGGAATTTCTCTCTCTTGATACAGCTATCGTGCTGTGACGGTTCCACCTGAAGACGGAAGCTTGTGTTGCCTCCGAAACGTCGTGATTTTTATTTATATTTTACTTTTATTAATTTAGATTTCTCACTCCGCCTGTTGTATCCTCAAAAAAGAAATCTTGTAACTCAATGTTTACCCACTTTCCAATGTGCTATCGACTGCCAACTTGAAATACCCGTGTCATACTGATGACAACACGATATTCTATCGTAAAAATCCAAAACATATATTTTTTAACATTTTACACGCTTTTATTTAGCTTACTCTGTGTGTTGTCGTATCTTAAAATCGTGTAACTCAATTTTAACCGTATTCCCAATGTCGTATCGACTGCAAACTTGGTATAGGTGTGTCATACTGATGACAATACTATATTCTATCATTGAAAATTAAAAATATATATTTTTAAATAATTGTCGTCGTTCAACTCACGTTGCCTGTAAATCACCGCGTGGTCCCTTACGTCACGGCAAGCCTCAGGGAGCCATTGCTCTGGGGACGATTGCGTCGTACAACGGAAGGAGCTTACAGAAGAAAGGGTGGCAAAACAACTTCCCCGTGTTCTTGGTTCTTTCAGTAAAGTCACGTAGAAGGAAAATAATAAAAATAAAACATAATAAAATAATTCTCACTTTTTTTTGACGTTTCGGCCACAATGCAAGCAGCCGTCTTCAGGTGGAGAACAGGGCTGTCAAGGAGACAGAGTCTGAATGGAACGCCCCAGGCTTGGAGCGACTATTTATGCTGTGATGGAGGGGCGAAGAGCGTCTTGACAAAATAATTTGCATATCAAGAGGAATTTAGCATATTTATGGGAAATGCAGATATGCGATTAGTACTACTTGTCAAAGGGAGGGAGTAAGGTTAGAATTAATAAAGGGAAGGAATGTTAATAATATGGCGTCGCAGCAACTAATATGCAACTAATATGCTTATAGACTATACATTATTTTATTATTTTCCTTCTACGTGACTTTACCGAAAGAACCAAGAAGATGAATCCCTGCAGTCACGAAAGCTTTAAATCGAAACTTCCCCGGGCTCTGCTAGAGCCACAAAGCATCATCTTCACGGGGGCCGAAAGCCCCCCGACCCCACCCCACCTCCAAAAAAAGATCACGTTCGCTAGTCACGTGGAGGGCCGGGGAAGTTCTGAAATTTAGAAATCTGCGGGATCATTTGGACTTGTGTCTGGCTGCTCCGCTACTAGCAGTGAGTGTTTCCCCCCGCCCTTCACCAGGCCGGCCTGGCTTCCGCAGATTTCTCCTCCCCCCCAGGCCGGACTGGCTTCCGCAGATTTCTCCTCCATGCCCAGGCCGGCCTGGCTTCCGCAGATTTCACCCCCCACCCCCCCGCTTTTCCGTTCCAAATAAAGTTGAAGTAGAAATTCAGCAGCGAGAATTGTCCGTCAACGCTCGTGCACCACGTGGCAATTTTTGAATTTTTGTTTCGACTGGAGGAATCCGATGAGCTGTGAAGATTTTTTTTATTTCCCCACAGATGTCCAGTCTGGGCGGGTCAGCGAGTTACAACAGCGAACAACACAATATGATATTCTTAGGTTTTTTCGGTAAAGTCATGTAGGTAAAAATTTAAAATTAATAAAAGTAAAATATAAATAAAAATCACGACCTTTCGGAGGCAACACAAGCTTCCGTTACTTGATACAGCTATCGTGCTGTGACGGTTCCACCTGAAGATGGAAGCTTGTGTTGCCTCCGAAACGTCGTGATTTTTATTTTTTATTTTACTTTTATTAATTTGAATTTTATTTTTTTACCTACGTGACTTTACCGAAAAAACCTAAGAATCTAGAAATAAACACAATTTGAGTACGAAATTTCGCAAAAGTTAAGCGATTCACTAGAGATAAATAAGTAAAAAATCAATTCATGATTATATAAGTCCGATTTCGCAACCTTGGGCAAGGCAGCAACACACAACCGCAACAAAACACGTGCCAGGCCACGCCAAAATAACGCCGCAATTGCCTTTTGTTTGGCCTCGTCGTTTCGGGTGGCGGAGGGCTTCACGACAAAAAAATCCAGCACAAAAACCACAACCCCCATCACACCCCCCGCCGCCTCTCCACACGCCTGCCAACAAAAAAAATAACACTGGTCAACACACTTTTTCTGGCATAAGGTATTCCAACGGGTTTAAGGTAAGTTTGGGGTGCTGATTCCAAATCTGGCATCAGTTTTAGTCTATCACATCAGGTTTTTGAGATGTCAAATATTGCATGTTCAATAAAAACTGCAGAAGAAAAATATTAAATAAATGTGGATATCTACATAAAATGATATTATAAACACACGATCCTAAAAATACAGCACCATATTTTAACACTAAAGCAGTCACTGACTCGCAACATCTTGCAATCATAAATTTCGGGTAAAATCAATGAAAATGGGGTATGCCGATAGCATAAAAATGAGATGTGATAGAGCAAATCTGAGATCAGATTTGGAATCAGCACCCTGCAAAAGTCTAGGCCAGAATTTATTTATTTTTGTTGACCAGTGTTTAATCGACCACGAATCCGTGACATTGTCATCGGGGAACCGAACGCGTGCGTGCTACTTTTTATTGCAGCGAGCCCTCTAGGGCTGCGTGGGGGACCCCGGCTGCTGCCGAGGCCACGGTGGAGTTGCCACCACCACCCCCTCATCCTCCTCCTACCCCTCCTCCTCCTACCCCTCCTCCTCCTACCCCTCCTCCGCTTGCTGGGCTGTTTGTGACAGCGAGCAGGTACGGAACGCCGTGATTGATGAGAAACCGCAGCGGTTTTTCGTGAAAGCGCAGGAGTCACGTTGACGAAATCAAGCACCTGGGCTGGGTGGGCCAAGTGGAACCCTCCCGGGGTCTCAGTTCGTTGGGTGGTCTATGGTCCGTCCAGGTTCCAATTGTTTTCGTGATTAGCACCACACCCCCACCACCCCTCCCTCCCCAACACCCCCAAAGGACCACATAATCCGTAATGTTTTTCTTCTTAACCGGATGACGGCATCCAGAGCAGTCGGAGTTGTTATTTAACCCCTTCACCATCAGGCGCTCGGTGACGCCGACGGTTATACGAGCGGCGCCGCGTGTGTGGCAAATTCGCTTGCGCTCGGGGTTTTATTTTTGGTAATTTCCTCCTCGGCCTCTCCTTGGCGAGCCGTTGATACACGACGATGGTGGTGGGGGGGGGGGGTCTGCTCAGGTGCGCGTCTTGCGGCTGTCTTGAACGCACCTCTCTTACTAACGGTATTAGGAAGTCACTGGGAGCGATGCGCTCTTAGAATAATCTCGATTGGCGAACTAATTTTTTAGAGCTGCTTCTTGCGTGTTCGTTTGTTGTCACCCCTCCCCACCCCAGACCACCTCGCCATCACCTCCGATTAGCATGGTTGGCTACGTACGGGGCGAAAGAAGTTCAGCACACGTACCAATTTTCAGCACGGCAGCTTCGATGCTGTTAAATAGCTGTCACACAACAACAACCGCCATTCGCCACTAAGTGGCGGTGACGTCACCACGACGCCCGTGCCAGGCTATGTGCACCTTGAGGCCACGTGAAGTGTTGAACGCCCGCTGGCAGGAGGTCACGGGGCAGACCCAGCAGGTGCCACGGGTCGACTGACTGAGATGACTGAGATGACTGGCTGATGCACCACCTGTGCCCCCTACTGTACCAACTTGCTGTGCTTTAGTCACCCGGCGCTCCGCTCGTTGTTGTGAGCGTCGCTCCTCCGCCCTCCGTTGTTGTTGGAGGGCGACTGCCTCCAACTGCCCAGTAGCGTCCTTCACGAGCCTCCTCCACAGAGGCCGATCTTGACACCGCTGGTACCAGTCATCGGCAAGTCCACTCAGCTCCACGTCCTCCTGTACCACATCACTCCATCTCTTCTCTAGCCCGTGCCGCGCCCGTCTAGCCCCCTCCATCCGGCCGAACAAAAGCTGTTTAGGCATGCGGTGGCTGGGCATGCGGGCTACATGACCCAGCCAACGCAGCCTTGCCTGCCGGAGGAGCTCACCGATGGGACACACACACGCGCGCGCTCTCGCAGCGGAGAGAAAGAATAGCAACTCGGTCGGGAGCGTGTATCAGAATCAGAATCTGTATTTTCACTGCAGGAGGACTCCTCTGTGTGCATGGTGGGTATTTTTTTTATCCGCACGAAGCTTACACGCTCATTAGTGGGATTTGTCAAGCGTCTCAAAGCAGGAGCCATCTGGGAAAAAAAATGTACTCTTGAGACTCAGAATTTTTCTGGGTAAATAAATTGCATGAATTTCAATTTAAAGCTGTCGTGACTGCAGGGATTCATCTGCATTGTGGCCGAAACGTCGTGAGAATTATTTTAATATGTTCTATTTTTATTATTTTATTATTTCCCTTCTACGTGACTTTACCGAAAGAACCAAGAAAATTGCATTAAATTCAACGTGTGAATATATATAGAGCGGTAGAATTGAAGAAATTGCAGTCAATAATTAAGAACACAAACGGACAGCCCCCCCCCCCTCCCCCCCTTGTCAATCCACTGCTGGATGAAGGCTTCCCCAATGCTGTGTCGGCCATGGTGTGCTTTGTTCGACCACAGCTAGACCCATGCTGGCCAATGCGGTTTGATGAATTGAGAAAACCCAGCGCCGGTTCAGCTATCACTAGTCACCAATATTAGGCATGGCAGTAAAATCAGCGGGGTCTGTTGTTGTTGTTGTAGTTCGGTTGAAAATTCCCACTGGTGGGCAAAGAGAAACCCGCCTACTCTTAGGTTTTTTCGGTAAAGTCACGTAGGTAAAAAAATAAAAAATAAAATAATATAAATAATAATAATAGAAATAAAATAATAAATCACGACGTTTCGGATGCAACACAAGTCTCCGTCATCAGGTGGGACCGTCACAGCTGAATTTACTGTATTACCTACGTGACTTTACCGAAAAAACCTAAGAGTATGAATCCTTGCAGTCACGAAAGCTTCAAATCTAGAAGAAACCCTGTTTCTGGTTTTCACCATCCCTCCTCCCGCCAGCTGCTCATATCCAGCGGTGACCTCCGTCCGTGACCTGTGGATTTTTGTCGCCGTCTCTTCCGCTGTCTTGCGCTCCGTCCTCTCGACCCCCCCACTCCCCACCACCACTCCACAGTTCACCTCGTCTCTCATCCCTCGTTGGTCCTCCTTGTGATGGAGTTCTTTCACACCGTACGTAGCCAACCGTGCTGATCGGAGCTGCCCGCCGGGGAAGGACAACAAACGAAAAGACTAATATTCTTAGGTTTTTTTCGGTAAAGTTACGTAGGTAAAACATTAAAATTAATAAAAGTAAAATAAAATAAAAATCACGACGTTTCGGAGGCAACACAACGTCGTGATTTTTATTTTATTTTACTTTTATTAATTTTAATGTTTTACCTACGTGACTTTACCGAAAAAAACCTAAGAATATGAATCCTTGCAGTCACGAAAGCTTCAAATCTAGAATTAAACGAAAAGACACAAAAGAGTTCGAACTCAAAACAAACGAACAACACGAAAAAGCAGTGATGCGTCCTGTCCAGTTCCACGCAATTTATTTTTGCTTTGGCAAAGCCATCATCCCCCCCCCCCCCTTTCATGTTCCCGGCTGTATTCCGGGCTCTTGAAAAACAAACAAAAAATGGTCGCAAAAGAAAAATTCCCCTAAAAGCATCGCAAACATCATCATTCATAATAAAGAGGTTTTTGGGGTTAGATCGCGTAAGTATAAAATGTGTCGTAACCCTCCACCACCCGACACAGCCAATAAGTACGGGATTTGTGACGTAAATGAAACGCGCCAATTAGTTCACTACTTCTGCCCACCGGCGTGTTGGAGAGTAAATCCACAACATCTACAATTTGAGTTGTACGACGTTTCGCTGGTAATTACATCAACAAGTATCATGGCGCGTTTTTGTTTACGTGACAAATTCATTCCTGATTGGCTGCGTCGGGTGGTGGAGGGTTACGACACATTTTATACTTACGCGATCTAAACCCCAAAAACCTTTATTATGAATAATATTGGTCGCGAAAGACTACTACGTGTTCAACTGATCATCATCATCATGTGATGACCCCCCGATCATTTCCTTAATGCTTCATCCTTGAAGCATTCTCCCAGACTTGACGTCAAACGCAGACTTTTGGCAGACTTGTAGATGTTCTGAGTTGTTTTCGTGAAGCTGGCTGACTGTTATGAAACCTCTCTTCAATAACACTGGTCAACACACTTTTTCTGGCATGAGGAATTCCAACGGGTTTAAGGTAATTGTGGGGTGCTGATTCCAAATCTGGCATCAGTTTTTGAGATATCAAATATTGCATTTTCAATAAAAACTGCGGAAGAAAAATATTAAATAAATGTGGATATCTACATAAAATGATATTATAAACACACTATCCTAAAAATACAGCAACCATATTTTAACACTAAAGCAGTCACTGACTCGCAACAACTTGCAATCATAAGTGACAGAGTTAATTTCGGGTAAAATCAATGAAAATGCGGTATGCCGATAGCATAAAAACGAGATGTGATGGAGCAAATCTGAGATCAGATTTGGAATCAGCACCCTGAAATTAGTCTAAAACAGCTGCAAAAGTCCAGGCCAGAAAAAAATGTATTTTTTTGTTGACCAGTGTAATTATAACATACCGAGTTGGTGACGATGTTGTTGACGATGTTGTTGTTGTTTCGATTTAAAGCTTTCGTGACTGCATTCAGACGCTGTCTCCCCGACAGACCTGGTCTTCACCTGAGGACGGCTGCTTGCGTTGTGGCCGAAACGTCGTGAGAATTATTTTATTATGCTTTATTTTTATTATTTTATTATTTCCCTTCTACGTGACTTTACCGAAAGAATCAAGAAGTTGTTGTTGTTATTGTTGTTGTCGGTGGTCGTTGTTGAGCTGACGCGGAAATGTTTCTGGCCTTGGGGCCGTAATCACCAAGCGCTTTGTTGATCGTGCTGTCTCTCTCTCTCCTCTGTGTGTGCGCAGACAAATGATCTCAAGCATTTTGCTATCGCGAGCATCGTGAGCGCAAACAATGCGAACAGATCGAAAAATTGGATTTGGGACCCCGGTCAGAGTTGAGGATCACAATAAGACAGGAACGTCGCACTAAAGATTTGTGCGCGTGTGCCTCTCCGCTGTCAGCGTGCGCGTGTCTTATTCCGCGCGTGTTTGTACTTCAAGTGTACATGAACTGCACACACACACACTCCGGCAGCAGTGAAAGACTTTCACAAACAGCGCCCTTAATCCGACGGCAAAAAATAGATGCGATTCGCGTCCAACGGGGACGTGAGTGCCACTTGAAATCCAAACAGATTACGGGAGGGGGGGGGGGGCGCTGTCTGTTCCAGAGATTTAATTTGATCTATAGCCATCCTCACTCGAACCGCGAGAACAAGAGAGAGAAAATAATCAAATAAACCCCTCCACGCCCAACGCACACTCCACTGCCATAGCCACTCACAGGAGGAAAAAACACCGCCCCTCTTCTAGTGAAGAATAATCATCGGCCTATTGATTATTGCACCGAAAGAAAAACTAAAATTGGAGGCTTTTCAGAGAAGCTTCAGCCTTAACCCCCTTTCACCTGCTTCGCGGGCACACATTACATTTCTGCATCTTTTATGGAAGTGGGACTTTCAAATCATGAGCCGTGCAAACTCATTTTTAAATCCTTTATATTAAGTTCACTTGCTTGCTTGCTTGCGCGCTTACGACCGTGCAAATCTTTCGGTCGTTTTTTAACCCACTTCCCGTGATCCAATCGAGCTGACATTTTGCACACAGACTCGTTGTGCGTGACAATTTATTTTCGTGAAAAATTTTTTTCTAAAATATTCCACTTTTTAGGAATTTTTTTTTCATATTTTATTTAAAATACCAATGTGATAAAAATGAAACTCTTACTCAAGAAAAACAGAAATGAATAATAAAATAAAACCGATGCCACGCATATAAATGATTTATAGTGAAAACATTTTTTTTACGGGTTAATTTTTTAGACCGTACAGCGTTCGCCAGGGCTTTGCTCGCTGGAGTTGTCGCGCAGCGGGTTAGCGCCGCTGCGGTGTTTTGGCACGGATTGTTCGATCCACTGCTGTATGACGGCCTCCCCAAGCCGCGTCGATCACGGGGGTCCTCCTTTGACCATACTTCCCCGCACTGGTCAATGCGGGTCGCTGGAATGTCTGCGTACGCGTACGTGAAATTGCGCGTTCTTTTTTTTTTTGGCGTTGTAGCTTCGGCTGTGATAGAAACGACCAGATATCGACAAATGGACGTATTGACGATGCACCGGTGCAGCATAACACACCGGTCCTCGTCAAACATCCAATACATGTACAAGTGTAGTGTATTGTGTCGTGTATAGTGTAGTGAATAGGTTAAACGTTGAGTTTTATAAGGGCACCACGGGGTGACCAGCCCCTCCCCACCCAGCCCCACCCCTCCCACCCCCCACGCAGCCCCACCCTCCCCACCCAGCCCCTCCCCACCCAGCCCTTCCCCACCCTCCCCTCCCCACCCAGCCCCTCCCCACCCAGCCCCTCCCCACCCTCCCCTCTCCACCCAGCCCCACCCCTCCCACCCCCCACCCTCCCCTCCCCAAATGCACGACAGACAAATAATCCCTGGTGGGCAGTGTGGAACCTGTTGTTCCTACCTGTAAAATAATGGATCCTACACATGAACAGGACATAACATATGCAGGCTGAGTTTTATTTTTTGCTGTATAAGTGGAGTTTCGGACGCAGTGGAAATACTTGAAGTTGATACAAGCCACACGTCTTTCTCATGGCCTCTTTATGTGCTGTGAAGGCCAATTTTCCGAAACGTCGTCTATTACATTTTTTATGCCGCAGTTGTTATTGACGAACGTGGAAGTGCAGTTTACCATGAGAGTTCAATTCACCATGAGAGTTCAATTCACCATGGGAGTTCAGTTTACCATGGGAGTCCAGTTTACCATGGGAGACCAGTTCACCATGGAGTCCAGTTCACCATGGGAGTTCAGTTTACCATGGCAGTCCAGTTCACCATGGGAGTTCAGTTTACCATGGAAGGCCAGTTCACCATGGGAGTTCAGTTTACCATGGGAGTTCAGTTTACCATGGGAGTTCAATTTACCATTGGAGTCCAGTTCACGATGGGAGTTCAGTTTACCTTGGGAGTTCAATTTACCATGGGAGTTCAGTTCACCATGGGAGTTCAGTTTACCATGGGAGTCCAGTTTACCATGGGAGTCCAGTTTACCATGGGAGTTCAGTTTACCATGGGAGTCCAGTTCACCATGGGAGTTCAGTTTACCATGGGAGTCCAGTTCACCATGGGAGTTCAGTTTACCATGGCAGTCCAGTTCACTATGGGAGTTCAGTTTACCATGGGAGTCCAGTTCACCATGGGAGTTCAGTTTACCATGGGAGTTCAGTTTACCATGGGAGTCCAGTTCACCATGGGAGTCCAGTTTACCATGGAAGTCCAGTTTACCATGGGAGTCCAGTTCACCATGGGAGTTCAGTTTACCATGGCAGTCCAGTTCACTATGGGAGTTCAGTTTACGATGGGAGTCCAGTTTACCATGGAAGTTCAGTTTACCATGGGAGTTCAGTTTACCATGGGAGACCAGTTCACCATGGAGTCCAGTTCACCATGGGAGTTCAGTTTACCATGGCAGTCCAGTTCACCATGGGAGTTCAGTTTACCATGGCAGTCCAGTTCACCATGGGAGTTCAGTTTACCATGGAAGGCCAGTTTACCATGGGAGTTCAGTTTACCATGGGAGTTCAGTTTACCATGGGAGTTCAGTTTACCATGGGAGTTCAGTTTACCATGGGAGTTCAGTTTACCATGGGAGTTCAGTTCACAATGGGAGTCCAGTTCACCATGGGAGTTCAGTTTACCATGGGAGTTCAGTTTTACCATGGGAGTTCAATTTACCATTGGAGTCCAGTTCACGATGGGAGTTCAGTTTAGCTTGGGAGTTCAATTTACCATGGGAGTTCAGTTCACCATGGGAGTTCAGTTTACCATGGGCGAGGGTCAGCAACCTGTGGACCGTGACGTTATTCGTTTCACGACCACCGTCTAGTTTTCACCACATGCAGTCCGGATCTTGAAATATCGAGGGTTGTTTTTTTTACCGAATTAAAAACATGTTCTCTTATTGTTATTTTGCTTGTCGGCCCCCTGGCCATGGCTAATGATGACGATGACTGCCAAAAAAAGAATGCCTAAATCACAAATCACGATGCCAATAGCGGCCATTCAAAATTATTTCAAATGTTTCCGGAAAATGAAGGGTTGCTCAATATAAATCTTAATTTACATAAGCTCATTTATTTTCCAATCGGTTAATGAAACCAGAGTAGCAGCAGGAATAAATATTAATCTCACTGAAAAAAAACATGCAGTTTTGGAACATATTTTTTTCTGAAACCCCTTGCCAGAAATAATGGAACTCTTAAAACACTTCCAGCCTCTGGGATGCGTGCGATCAACCCGGCTCGCAATTAGAATGCCCCATCTCCTTCATTATGGCAATCTCCGAGTTTAATGCGGCGTAAGTGCCCTGGGTTCGTTATTACGGCCATATAACACCGTCTGCTTTGCGGTAATTTGACTCGGGCGACAGGTGAAATAAGTAAAAAAAAATATTTATAAAACGTACTCCGCGCAAAAAAACGCGTTGAGTTGGAAGACTTAAGAGATGGCGCAGAACGACCGCCCATGACTGGGGCTTGTTTTGGAAGCGATGTCTTCAGTAACCCTAGAGACGATATTGAGCGGGCCGTGTTCATGCGTGCGGTCACCCGCGTCGCTGTTCATTAAGGAGAAGAGTCCCCGGGTCCACGTCTCCCGATAGATTAACCTGTTCCAGCCTGGCACGGACCCTGCCCGATCCTGTGCCCCGGGCAGCCGTGCGCTAACTCGCTGTGGCATTACGTGAGCGGGCACAGGGGGGCCATCCGCGGAGCGTAAGTAACGTCAGCGGCGAATGCGCTTGCAACGTTCCTCTCTGTTCGTCCATTATTCTAGATGGGGGGGTAATAAAATACGTCATCTTAATTTTGGAGCTTTCGTGACTGCAGGAATTATTCTTTGGTTCTTTTGGTAAAGTCACGTATAAAGATAAAATAATAAATTAAATAATAGCATACGACGTTTCGATTGCAACACAAGCAATCATCATCAGGCATAAATGAAATAGCAACAAAAAATCCAACCAGAAAACTGTAGACAGACATATAAGCAGACAGATATCACCAAGATACATAGAGAGAGTAACACGGGTACAGAGAGGGGTGATCGTCTCTGTGGGGTCTGTCTATAGTTTTATGGTTGGATTTTGTGTCGCTATTTCATTTATGCCTGATGATGATTGCTTGTGTTGCAATCGAAACGTCGTATGCTATTATTTAATTTATTATTTTATCTTAATACGTGACTTTACCGAAAGAACCAAAGAAAAAATACGTAATGCGTGTGCGACTAAGAAGAAGGAAGGGTCGTTGTCTGAAACGTCGCCTATTATGTGTGTGTGTGTTTTGCTATGAAGACGGCACATTGGTGGTGTTATTGACTGATGAGTTTTTTTTCAGCGTTGTTGTCATCAGCCAGGGGTCAATCCGCTGCTGGACGAAAGGCTCCCCAAGTCGACACGATCTCTTACAACAACAACAAACAAAAACTGCGATGGAATAAGGCCGCATGTCAGCTGGACATTGTCTGATTTATAAAAACCTGAGAGGTGGAGCGGTGGGGCAGGCGTTAACTCAGCGGGCACCATCGCAGCGCATCGCAACTGAGATCCACCGATGACATTCACCTTAAGTATTGCCATTAAAACACTGCGGTGCAATTATACACCACTATGCGATAGCACAGTTGGCAATGGAATTCTGTACCGTACGAGACTATACAGGGTTGTACTATAGAGTAAAACCTTGGATCAAAGCACTCGTATATCATTTGTGATCACGTGACGCTCGACAGACAAAGCGTATATACGTACTACTCGTATTGCAAGACCTCGCGCGTTTATCAAATTAATATTTAGTTAAAAAATTTGCTCGTCTTGCAAAACACTCGCAGACCAAGCTACTCGCAATCCAAGGTTTAACTGTACATATATAAAAAGACTACACGATACTTTGCAATGCAAGGCTGTACGATATGAGACTATCTTGATTTGAAGCTTTCGTGACTGCAGGAATCCATACTCTTTGGTTCTTTCGGTAAAGTCACGTGGGTAGAAAATAAAATAAATCACGACGTTTCGGGCGCAACACAAGCGTCCGATATAAGACTATACTAATACAATTTTTTCTAACACCATGGGTAATCCATACCATAGTCGGATAACATAGCAGTCAACACCCTACCTGGTTGATTACGTTCTTCCTGAGAATGCTAAATTTGAGAGCGAGATAAAACACAAAACCAGAGACATATAGACAGACATATAAGTAGAGACAGATATCACAGAGATACATAGAGAGAGAGAGACGTACATAGGCACACAGAGAAACCGCGTCTCTGTGTCGAGGCCTTAAATAGTAGTGTATAGTAGTGTATAGTGTAGTAGTGTCTAGTATTGTATAGTGTAGTAGTGTATAGTAGTGTATAGTAGTGTATAATGTATAGTAGTGTATAGTGTATAGTAGTGTCTAGTATTGTATAGTGTAGTAGTGTATAGTAGTGTATAGTATTGTATAATGTAGTAGTGTATAGTGGTGTATAGTAGTGTATAGTAGTGTATAGTGTATAGTAGTGTATAATGTATAGTAGTGTATATTAGTGTATAATGTATAGTAGTGTATAGTGTAGTAGTGTATAGTATTGTATAGTGTAGTAGTGTATAGTATTGTATAGTGTAGTAGTGTATAGTAGTGTATAGTAGTGTAAAGTATTGTATAGTAGTGTATAATGTATTGTAGTGTATAGTGTATAGTAGTGTATAATGTATAGTAGTGTATAGTAGTGTATAATGTATAGTAGTGTATAGTGTAGTAGTGTCTAGTATTGTATAGTGTAGTAGTGTATAGTAGTGTATAGTGGTGTATAGTGTATAGTAGTGTATAGTAGTGTAAAGTATTGTATAGTAGTGTACAATGTATAGTAGTGTATAGTGTATAGTAGTGTATAGTGTATAGTAGTGTATAGTAGTGTATAGTGTATAGTAGTGTATAGTAGTGTATAGTAGTGTATAATGTATAGTAGTGTATAGTGTAGTAGTGCTAGATTCCGTCGCCGTTCTGAGAATCGAACGCACGGACGATGCTTCAACACCAGTGCTAAATTTGAATGACCTTACGTGACCCGACTTTTGGGCCTCCCTGAAACATCAAGACTATACGCGGCCATTGTAGAATCTGATCCTACAACAGACAGAAACGATATCATATCATACAATACCACAATGTACAATGCAACACAATCTAGCACCGTACGTTTGTCGTTTTCACGTGAATGCATTCTCTAATGCCTTCTAAAAGCCTAGATCATTCGAGGTCCTCGTAGTTTTGCACTCTTGTGACGCTTCGTACCATAACCAACTCAATATCCGAAGTGGCTTTTAGGCCTGCTGTTTGCTTATAAACGCTAAGTGCCAAAATAAAAAAAAAAAATAGGGATAAAAAAAATGCACTGAATACAATAGGCCAGGAGATGAACGTGATACGAAAAGCAATATCTGCAGTTCTCAAATACAGGAGATTAAGGAGCATCCCGTTGCATTAGCATCATCATCATCATAATAATTACGTTTCTACAGAGACCCCTTTCATGGCATCCATCAAAATGCTTCAGGCATGACAACAGCAACAACAACAACGTCATCAACAATGATGCGAACGGGGAGCTGCATTAAATAAATCCGTTCTAATGAATCTCGAAGGCCATAACTGCTGTCGATTTGCCTCAATTCCATTAGGAGTAAGTGTGCTTAGGAATGTGGTTATTGTGCCGGACAATGTGACACTCATTGTGGGAAGTAGATTACCTAAAAGGGGCTGTTACCACATTTTTTTTCTAATCTTTTATTTTATTTTTTAAAACCTGGGCCGAGGAAAAAAAACTCTACACTCGGGAATTGATCGTCAAGGAAACCTCGGTTGGATCTCTTTTTTTGTCCATTGGGAGTGGTGCCAACGATCCAAAGCGGCTGCGCAAATGTTCGCAGCGGTTCGAAACCCAGCGGCCGCCCCGGTTAATACCGTGCATTTGGTGATGCGGCATCGGCAGCGGTGCTCGATTAACGAAGAAGACTCACGCTTATGAATAAGCGTCATTTAGCGAATCGCGCCTATGATATATTTACGTATTTATTTTCTTTCATTTCACGGCAGTGTTATTGACAAATGTGTTGAGGTTTTATTCGGTTAAATCCTGTGGGTGAATTAAATGTATAGCATCGCGCGCTTGCACGTGCACTTCTGCGGCCGTCTGGAACGCTCTTCCTTCCGTTATTAGGAAGCCACTGGAGCGATGTGCTTTTAAACCATCATCATCTAGATCAGGGGTGGGGAAACCTTTTTTCTGCCAAGAGCCATTTGAATACTTATAACATCATTCGCGGGCCATACAACATTATCAACTTAAAAATTAGCCCGTTATATATTTGGTCAAACATTTAATGAACTCGCCCCTAATGCGATGGGCTGGAACTGCTTCTCTTTGGCGAGGCGTGTGATGTTAGCTGGTATTGATGATGTTGCTGCTACTCGCAACTGCTTTTCCAGGTTTGCTCCTAGATTTATTGAATTTCGAGTCTCGCCTGCGGTTTCCTTGGCAGGGCCACACCAAATGATTTCGCGGGCCTCATATACGGCCCGCGGGCCGGACGTCCCCCACCCCTGTTTCTAGACTGACAAACGCGTTCCTTTAGAGTCTTACGTTCAGCTTGTCCTTCCCACCGCACCTCCGATTGGCCCCGGCTGCTTGCCAGAAGCCAGAGTTTGTCTGGGCGCACTGTTGATCTAGAGATATTCTTAGGGTTTTTTCGGTAAAGTCACGTAGGCAAAAAATTAAATTAATAAAAGTAAAATAAAATAATATTTTATTTTATTTTTATTTTAATTTTATTCATTTTTTACCTACGTGACTTTACCGAAAAAAAACCTAAGAATGTGAATCCTTGCAGTCACGAAAGCTTCAAATCTAGAATGATCTAGAGATGTTGAAGATGTTGAGGAGTCTTACACATTTTCAAGGCTGGGGAGACACACTGTGTGTCTCTGTGTTGTCTCTCTCTGTGTGTCTCTGTGTTCTCTCTCTCTGCTTGTGTGTCTGTATGTGTGTCTCCGTGTCTGTGTTTCGTCTCTCTCTCAAATTTAGTTCTACCTGATGACGGTTGCTTGTGTTGCAATCGAAACGTCGTACTCTATTATTTAATTTGTTTTCTTTCTACGTGACTTTACCGAAATAACCAAAGAGGTTTGACCCTTTCTGGCAATAAAACAGGTGTTAAGATATTCAAAAATCAAAATAGATACCTGTTGCAATGAATCAAATACACTTTATTATCCACACACGGTTAAACATGCAGACAAACATGCTCTGATAATATACGCAAGGTTATCTATTTTGGTGTGTTGAAACGTCGGACTTAGATTGTAAATGTTGTGGCTTGGCTCTCCAACACACCGGTTAGTGCTGTACTAGTACACTACACTATACACTACACTATACACTACACTATACACTACACTATAGACTACACTATACACTACTATACACTACACTATACACAACACTATACACTAATATACACTACACTATACACAACACTATACACTAATATACACTACACTATACACTACACGACTATACACAATACACTACTATACACTACACTATACACTACACTATACACTGCTATACACTACACTATACACTACTATGCACTACACTACACTATACACTACTATGCACTACACTATACACTACACTATACACTACTATACACTACACTATACACTACTATACACTACACTATAGACTACACTATACACTACTATACACTACACTATACACAACACTATACACTAATATACACTACACTATACACAACACTATACACTAATATACACTACACTATACACTACAAGACTATACACAATACACTACTATACACTACACTATACACTACACTATACACTGCTATACACTACACTATACACTACTATGCACTACACTACACTATACACTACTATGCACTACACTATACACTACACTATACACTACTATACACTACACTATACACTACTATACACTACACTATACACTACACTATACACTACTATACACTACACTATACACTACTATACACTACTATACACTACACTATACACTACACTATACACTACACTATACACTACTATACACTACACTATACACTACTATGCACTACACTACACTATACACTACTATGCACTACACTATACACTACACTATACACTACTATACACTACACTATACACTACTATACACTACACTATACACTACACTATACACTACACTATACACTACTATACACTACACTACTATACACTACTATACACTACTATACACTACACTATACACTACACTATAGACTACACTATACACTACTATACACTACACTATACACTACACACTAGTGCTGCACTAGTGACGAATTGGCCACGTTCTGTTTACGTGACAACCCTTACTAGTTGGCTGTGTCGGGTGGTGGCGGGTTTAACGACACATTTATATATTTACACGATCTAACCCAAAAAAACCCTCTATTATGGATCTCAAAACCCTGTCCTGATTTTTCACCACGTTGCTTCGCCATGTGGAAAGCATCGCCGAATACGAAGATTGCTACGAGTTTACCGCAGATTGAGTTAAGTCTTAAGGGTCTTCGTGGAGTAGGGGGTCAAGTTTGTTCGCAATCATTACGTTTCGTTTAAATTGGCACGTTCGAACTTTTGCGCGTTATGGCAGATTGGCTGATGTGGTTTTTGTTTTTTTCTCTCGGTTGCGCCGTTCGTAAATGTTTTGATCGCATAAATGCTTGCCAGAAGCCAGACTTTGTCCACGTGCACTGTTGATCTAGAGATGTTGAAGATGTTGAGGAGTCTTCGAACACATGTTCAAGGCTGGGGTGGCGAGAGGTGGGCAGGGGAGCGGAGAACTTGTTTGGAAAAGAGTTAAGTCCTTAAACAAAACATATTTTCTGGAAGTAAATTCTATTTTTTTTATCGCTTGCTGTAATAGCCCCCCCCACCACCACCACCACCCCGCCCCCTCTCACCCTCTCCCCCGCCCCTCCCCCATCTAATTTTGCTATCGTAATTCAATTGACTTGAAAGTCATTTGAAACATCATTCATCAGGCCTCTGCTCGCTTGCTACAGACCACCAGCGTCTTAAGGAATGTCTGTATGTGACGTCACAGCCATCGACGGATGTCACAGGCAAGAAAACACCACAGCCACAACCACCACCACCAAAGGACAAAGATCCCCCATGTAGCCTTAACACACTTTTGGGGCAAGTGCTGTAAGCGAGTAGCAGCACCTATGAAGGCCGGCACGGCACACGAGGGGGTGGGGTGGCCAGCGCCACGCCCGGCCGCCTTTGTCTCCCCAGTGGCGATGTTTACACACCGCACCAGGTACTCGTTTGAGGCTGAGTCGACCTAGGGGAGGTTCAGATGATCCTCACCGTTGTTGGCCGTGAGCAGGAATCGAACTCGGGAAAGCCGGGTTCGTAGGCTGGGGGGGGGGGGTTAACCATTGCACTACCACTCACCACACCACCACCACGGCCACAACCACAACAATAAACCCAACTCACGCTCCATCTCGCATAAACACACAGGAATGTTGCTATTGGGCGTTCAACTAAATATTCTATTGCAACGAGTGGTCCTTGGCGAAGTCGAAACGCGCACCGCATTGATGTTAACTAATGCCGTCTTGTTTTCGTCTTTGTGTGCCCGTGTGTGTGCGCGTGGAAGGAGGCTCGTGAAGGACGCTACTGGGCAGTTGGAGGCAGTCGCCCTCCAACAACAGCGGAGGGCGGAGGAGCGACGCTCACAACAACGAGCGGAACGCCGGGCGGATTAAAACGCCACAAGCTGGGAGAGTAGGTGGAGCACAGACGGTGCAGCTGCCAGCCACCTCAGTCAGTCAACCCACGGCACCTGAGTCTGTCCCCGTGACCTCCTGCCAGCAGCTTGCCTGCGAAACTTCACGTGGTAGCCTCAAAGTGCACCTAGCTTGGCACAAGCGCCGTGGTGACATCATCTTCACAGAGTGGCGAATGGCGGTTGTTGTTGTTGATGTGGTGGGGGGGGGGGGGGTGGTGGTGACGCTTCTATTGTTAACGCACGCCTCGTTCAGCAACGGATGCTGGTTTCCCGGTGAACATTTCTCTTTGGCCAGAGAAGTGAGAGCGCGCATCAGACCACGCGCACGTGCGATGTTCGTTTATTTGTGGTGGGGGAACAAGCGACAGCTCTTCTCACCATCCTCCTGCACTCGGAGCACAGCAAGCATTGCGGGTTTTTTTAATGCAATGAAATGGCAAGATGATAGGTATTTTGAGTTGTGTTTTTGGTTCTTTCGGTAATGTCACGTAGAAGGGAAATAACAAAATAATAAAAATTAAACATAATAAAATACAATTATCACGACGTTTCGGCCACAACGCAAGCAGCCGACCTCAGGTTAAGACACTGAGCTGTCGGAAAGACAGCGTCCTTGGCTTTAAATCGAAAAGTATTTTGAGTTGTTTTTAATATGTATGTTCTCTAGGACGTCACGGTGGGCAGATGTTAACTACCTCGCCTGGTATACAGGAGGTCGTGAGTGAAATCCCGACCCTGACGCCTGCTGCTGTATTTTTGTAATTTGTAGGTCTTTCTCCCCGTGGTCGCGTGGATTTTTCTCCAGGTCCTCCAGTTTTTCTTTTCACATTTGGAATCAACATCACTTGTTTAGAGCATTTGGCTGCTGTACATTTCCACGTGATGATGATGATGATGAGCCACTTCGTTGAGCTATCATTTGTTATAGCCAGTTCGCTTCTGAAAAAAATTCCATATAGCTCAGTGGGCCTTACCTGGTAAAATAAAAAAGTCAACAAATAGTCAATATAATTCTGGTGAAAATACAAAATTAATTGGAGCACAAATGGAAAAACCCACTTTTTCAGCGTCTCTATCCACTATTGTTTTATTATTTTTTATTAAACTTTTCATTCCTCCACCGTTTGAAATCAAATTCGGTGTTTTGTTCGTTCGCCGGAAATATATATATATATATTTTTAAAACCTTTTAGCCAGTTATCCAGCTCGTTTTGTTGGCGACGGCTCGGAAATTTCAACTGCCAGGCACCTGCAAAGTCCTTCCGTTGCGGATCAATCGCGCGCGCCATGGGGTTAACAAACAAAAAAAACACCACCACCACCACCACCGCCAGCGCTGGTTCAGAATCGACGGCAAAGATCTTTAACTAAACGCCTCGACGTCGCCCCCGCTTTGTAAGCTTATCAAAAGAAGACGCGAGAAACATCCCCATCGATACCGTCTGTCTGCCCGCCTGCCGCCTCATCCGCACGTCCCGGCTTTAAAGTTTTCAGCTCTTCCCCCGCCCCCCCCCCCGCTTCTTCCCCTGCCACCCCCCCAACCCACCTCTCGACCGCTCAGCGTTTTAATTAAAAGCCGCCGCAGTAATCAATTGAGAGGAGCGGTGGGGGGGGACTTAAGACTCAGGGCAGGTCGCACGCGATGTTTGGCACGCGTAAACTGCGGCTCTGGGTGCAAAGCCACGCGTTGTTGCTGTGTTCACAAAGGCCCCGTGAGTGACCCCCCCCCACCCCACCCACCCACCCCCGCCCGCTCCCCCAAGTTTGTGAAACGCTGAGCTCTTGACGAACGGAACCGGTGTTCGCCCAAAGAACACCGCGGCATCGATGATGAAGGTATCAGGCGGCTGGGAAGCCACGGGCGCCACTGAGGACCTGGGTTCGAATCCAGCTCCGGGTCGCCCGCGGACTCATTTGCTCGTGCGAGGAGCTAGGAGTTAAATCTTTGTAGGACGCGTGATTTTCTTACACATCTGTTATCCAGGTGTTCGAGTTAGATCGTAAGGAAGTTGACCTTTTGCAAGCGACATCATTTTCGAGACATCGGTTGTGCTAACGTTTTTGTTGGGTGTTGCTTATACCGGTTAGTTTTTTTCATACTATTTTGATTTGAAGCTTTTGTGACTGCAGGAATCCATACTCTTTGGTTCTTTCGGTAAAGTTACATAGGTATAAAAGAAAAGATTTAATTCTTTAAAAAAATATTTATTTTTTAATAAAAAGAAATATTTAATTTTTTAGAAAATTATTTATTTTATTTAAAATAAAAATAAAAATATATATTTTATTTTTTATAAAAAAATAAAAATAAATTCCGACGTTTCGGACAAGCGTCCGTCATCAGGTGGACGCTTGTGTTGTGCCCGAAACGTCGTGATTTTTTTATTTTTTTATTTTATACCTACGCGATTTTACCGAAAGAACCAAAGAGTATTCATACCATTTTTTTCGTCTCGAGTTTTATTCTCTAATTATTTTTTTATTTACTTAAACCATTGCTTTATCGCCCGTTCTTTTCCTCTTCCCTCCCCCCTCGCCCCTCCACCTCTTCCCATCCCTCCCCTGTAGCCCCCTTTCGCGTTCCCCTCGAAGTGCCTCCCTACCGCTACTGTCACTCATTGCTCAACACTTTGCAGCGCTCCCCCTGTCAATCACACCATCCCAATTCCGTGTCACCGTCTGTAAGCTAATGCCATCAAGGGCCTTGAGTGAAGGCGCCTTTCTATAAATTGCTTAGCCTCCTACATCGGTCGTCTCGTCTTAGCGACGTCTACCTGCCCCTAGCACGTTTCCTGTCTCAACGTTATCTCTGATGTGTTTTTCCCCCGGGTTTACGTTGTGTGTGTATCTGTTCATGGTCCTTCCCCACCACATCTCCGATTAGCACGGTTGTCTACGTACGGCGCGAAAGAAATTCAACGTACATACGTACAACATACATGCACATGTGTTCCCTTTTTATACATCTCAGTCATGCACCGTGACCCCGAGCGCAACTCTCTCAAACGCTGACGCAGAGCAAATTAAGTGGTGCGTGGATTTCGGGGCATAAAGTGACATTATTAATCAACGACTGAGATAAACAAGGGACATTACAACTATTCCAAATGGGCAGATTCCCATCCTCCCAGATCTACGGAAATTCTTGCATTTTTTTTCCAAACATCATCCCAGAGGGATGTAATTATGCTCATTTTTGGTTGAATAAGTCAACCAGCGCTGGGTAATTAAGCGGCAGATGCAGGGCAACACATGGGCGAGTGCAAGCACTCCGTTGTGTTTGCATGGGGGTACGGTAGCCTGCACGGGGCATGAAACCCCGCAAGCGGCAATAGCGGCCAAAGAGCCTTCCCAATCGCACGGTGCGGCGATTCGGCCTCAAAGCGTGCTAGGCTAGGTGCACGCTTTGAAGCCGCGTGCGCTGAGCGTGGGCTCGCCGGTAGGAGGTCACTGGACTGGCCCAGATGTTACGAGTTAGGAGGCCGAGGTAACCGGCAGATGCACCGAGACTGGTACAATTATACGTGGGCTCTCACCCCTCCACCCCCACCCCCTGGTCTCCATGCCGCCCGCCCACCCATCCAAATCTGGCAAGCGTTCACATGAACACAAACGAATACACGCTGATGCTGTAAAAACACGCACAAAGTGCACATTCGGAACGAGGACGTAACATTGAACACGCGATCGCATGCCCGAGGTATGATTGGTTTAACGCGTAGGCTTTCGCGGCCGATATTATCCATACTATTGTTTTTTTTTGGTACTCCGATTGTAAATGTTGTGGATTTACTCTCCAACACGCCGGTGTGCTGTACTAGTAACGAATTGGCCACGTTCTGTTTCCGTGACAAACCTTATAATTGGCTGTGTCGGGTGGTAGCAGGTTTAACGACACATTTATATTTACGCGATCTAACCCAAATAAAACATCTAATGGGGAGAATTAGTCGGTCCGATTGTTACACCGCTGGGCCGAGCGGGGTGGCAACGGCTCAGGGAGGTATTGATCCAGCAGTGGATTGGTACGATGATGACGACATTCAACGGAGCGGTGGCGCAGTGGTGAGCGCAGTGCGCGCAGAATCCGGCTACGGATATTATCGGTGGCCTTCGACTCACTGAATCCTTCTGCGCTAAACTTTCTACCGCCGCGCACACGTGGTGAAGTATGGTCAAACCCACCACGTAGCAATTACGGCCTTCATCCAGCAGTGGATTGACAACGAGATATCAATGATTATTAAAATCATATTTTTGCGCATTGTTATTATCGGCAGCGTTAAAAATATTAACTGAAAACTGCATTTTTTTATCACGTCCCAATTGTTTTTACCTTTTCCATTGAGATCATCATCATCATCTTAATAATAATATGCACTCTGCCGCATACGAAAACTCACGAAGCTAAGAGGTGAAACGTCACAAAGTTAATATTATAATGCCTTAAACACAGCACACACAGCACACACAGAACACAGCACACACAGAACACACAGCGCACACAGCACACACATCACACACAGCGCACACAGCGCACACAGCACACGAAGGGGGACGCGCGTGCACAGCGTTGTCATTTACTCACTTTGGGGAAATCAAAACCTGGCACGGCGATGGCTCAACGCCAGGTGCGAGCGGCTCACGATGTCCTGGTTGAGGGCGGAATGGGTTGAGACTCGACGGGACATCATCATCCCTCCCGGGGTCGAGAGGGCAACAGTGTGTGGTTAAATTTTCGATTTAAATCTTTCGTGACTGCAGGGATTCATCTTCTTGGTTCTTTCGGTAGAGTCACGTAGAAGGGAAATAATAAAATAATAAAAATAAAACATAATAAAATTTCGATTTGAAGCTTTCGTGACTGCAGGGATTCATCTTCTTGGTTCTTTCGGTAAAGTCACGTAGAAGGAAAATAATAAAATAATAAAAATAAAACATAATAAAATAATTCTCACGACGTTTCGGCCACAACGCAAGCAGCCGTCTTCAGGTGGAGAAGTCAGAGTCTTAATGACTCTGACTCTGCCTTCTCGACAGACCTGTTCTCCACCTGAAGACGGCTGCTTGCGTTGTGGCCGAAACGTCGTGAGAATTATTTTATTATGTTTAATTTTTATTATTTTATTATTTCCCTTCTACGTGACTTTACCGAAAGAACCAAGAAGAAGAAGAAAAAAGTGTGTGGTTTATCCGTGAGATGGACTCACCCCCAACTCACCCCACCCCCGTCTCGGCCAGGGGAATGTGGAATTTCCACCACTGGCTCTGCAAGGGCTGTAAACGGCACCTCAATGCTCGCTCGAGGCAGAAACCCACGCACTTTCTCTTTTGTTGGTGGCGGGGAGGAGGGGGGTGGGGTTTGGAATCGTCTAGAAGAAAAAAAACCAACGCGTAACCGAACGATGTTTAAACCTTGCGTTGCGTGCCAGCTAAAGGCAAAGCCCTGCAATTCACTCGCTCACGTCACTGCTGGCAGAAAGGGCACCTTCCACACTGGAGGGAGATCCAGAGAGCCGCCTCTCTTTAGAGGTTATTTGGCCTACTCTTCCACATTTGGTCAGATGTCTCGGATACTCGATGCCCGCCGAACGCGACCAACCGACTGCGTGGACACAATCGTCGGCAGTGGATTTTTTTAGAAATCTCGCACCGCCCGTTTCAAAATGCCGCGCCTGGAGATCGGAGTCGGAACCGGCGACCTCTCGGGGGATGCTGTCAAGCCCCCGACGGCAAAAAAACAGAGTCGGGACTTGAGCCTAAGATGCATGTGCGGCGCCACTGCCGATGAAACTCTCCGAGATGATAATTTACTCTGAAGGAGTGTGGGTGGGGTGGGGGGAAGGATGGAACAGGAAAACTGACGTCGAGAAATAGATAGACCCCGCTTCCCATGTTGTTTAAAATCAAGATTGTTTGTAAGCCGGCCAAACAAGTAAGCGTTGTGTTTAAAAAAGAAAAACCCACAATAATAAGACATCAACAATGATGCCCAAGCTGGCCTTTGTAGGCTGTTATCAAGTATGGATCCGCGCAAACAGCAGCGGCCGTCTCTCGTTTTCCCCCGTGGGCTCGATGGCCCATAATTACTGCTTATCTGGATTGCCAGTACTGCTGTCATGCCAGAGTATTGAGCTGAGACAGCAAAGGCACAGGTTCCCCCGAGTAGCCTAGGCAGCGCTTGCTGGGGGTGGGTGGAGGGGCAAGTGGCTGTCTTGTCAGTGAGCTGACGCTATGAAGGCCGCGGTTTGACGCGCGGTGACCGGGGTTGGTTGTGGTCAAGCGCCACGCTCGGCCACTTTTGTTTCGTGGAACAAAGGGCTGCGTCGAACGTGTGGAGGGAGACGGCCTTTGTGGACCCGTTCTGATGTCTCTGGACACTTGACGTTAGCCGTGGCTGGGAGCTGAACCCAGGGGGAGCGGATCTCATAACACACAAACACACCAAAACCAAAGGTCCCCCGTGTAACCTACATAGATTGTTAGGGCAAGTGCTGTAAATAAACTCCTTTGAAGGCCGTCACGCCATGGTGCACGGGCTCACTACGCCACCACTCTCCACGCAAAAGACAAAGATGCCCCTGTAGCCTTTAAGTTAACTGTTAGGGCAAGTGCTGTTAACGAGCACCGCCTTTGTCTCCCCAATTGCTGATATGTCCACACTGTTACATCAATTACTAATTTAAAAAAAAATCTGCGTTGACCTCGGGGAGGCCTAGGACCGATGCAAATATTCGCCACTGTTGTTGGTCGCGAGCGGGAATTGAACTCAGGTGGGGCTGGGTATTTAACGCAATGGGCTCACTAACCACTGCGCCACCGCTCCGCACGCACAAAGACAAAGACCCCCGGTATAGCCTTAACAGAGTGTAGGGGCAAGTGCTGTTAGCGAGCACCTATACAGGCCGAAACGGCACACGAGGTGGTTGGCCAGCACCACGCCCGGCCGCCTTTGCCTCCTCAGTGGCGATGTTTACACATCGCACCAGGTACTCATTTGAGGCTGAGTCGACCTAGGGGAGGCCCAGGACCGTTTCAGATAAATCGACACCGGTCTCGACCGTGAGCGGGAATCGAACCCGGGTCGCAAGGTTCGTAGCGCAGCGTAGCGCTAACCGCTACACCACCGCTCCCCACACACACAGGCACACACAAAGACAAAGACCCCCCGTGTAGCCTTACCAGACTGTCGGGGCAAGTGCTGTTAGCGAGCACCTTAGGCACACACACACACACACAGGCAGGCACACACACACACGCGCGCGGGTTTGTGCATGCCCCAGACACGAGCTGATAAACAGAAACGCACCCACCCCCACCGCCACTTTTATCGGCCCAGTGATTTCAGCCACAACTCAATTAGGAGCCCAAACAGGCAATACACTACAAGGGGGAAATCAGCTCTCCCCGATGCCCTTTAACATTATAATTATGTTCCAGCTGATGAAATCAATGCAGGCAATAATACAATGACAGGGACACCCATTTGCGACATTATTCTGTGGCAGTCGACATTAGGATTAAGGGAGTGTGTGTGTGTGTGTGCGCGCGCGCGCATCTTGGCGCGCGTGTGATAAGCGGTGAGAATTCACCACTTACCGAGCCAGTGGCCTTTCGCGTGCAGCGCGCGTCTCGATCCACTGCTGGATGATGGCTTCTCTCACGCCGTGCGGGTAGCGTGGGTGGGTGAGGACGGCGTGGTGGGGGAAGGGGGTAGTTCGACCATACTTCACCAGCCTGGTCAATGCGGGTTTGGAAAAAAAGTGGAGGAAAATACGCGGGCAAATGTTGGTTTCCAGGCTGAAGCCGGCTTAGCTTTCTCGTGGGGTTCTGACCTGATGAGTCGCATTTCGAAGTATTGTATTTGGTCATGGGCTTCTCCTCTGCGCAACGTTGCTGTATTGTGGGGAAGCGGTAGGGTAGTGGTTAGCGCTACGCTACGAACCTGGCGACACGGGTTCGATTCCCGCTCACGGCCAAAACAAGCGGCGATTATTATCTGAACCGGTCCTGGGACTCAGCCTCTAATGAGTGCCTGGTACGGTGTGTAAACAGCCCATCATCCCTCAGGGGTCGTTAAAGTGAGTACCAGTTAATTGGGAAGTTACTAGTGGTTAGTGGGACGCTACAAGGTGACACCTCCGATTAATTATCACGGTTAGCTACGTACGGTGCGAAACAAGTTCAACATACATACAAACTATGTGTGTGCGTGTTGTGTGTGTGCTGTGTGTGCTGTGTGTGTGTGCTGTGTGTGTGTGCGTGTTGTGTGTGTGCTCTGTGTGCTGTGTGTGTGTGCTGTGTGTGTGTGCGTGTTGTGTGTGTGCTGTGTGTGCTCTGTGTGCTGTGTGCGTGTGCTGTGTGCGTGTGCTGTGTGCGTGTGCGTGTTGGGTATGTGCTGTGTGTGTGCTCTGTGTGCTGTGTGCGTGTGCTGTGTGCGTGTGCTGTGTGCGTGTGCTGTGTGCGTGTGCTGTGTGTGTGCTGTGTGTGTGTATGCTGTGTGTGTGTGTGCTGTGTGCGTGTGTGCGTGTGTGCTGTGTGTGTATGCTGTGTGCGTGTGCTGTGTGCGTGTGCTGTGTGCGGTGCTGTGTGTGTGTGCGTGTTGTGTGTGTGCTGTGTGTGTGTGCTGTGTGTGTATGCTGTGTGTGTATGCTGTGTGTGTGTGCTGTGTGTGTGTGCGTGTTGTGTGTGTGCTGTGTGTGCTCTGTGTGCTGTGTGCGTGTGCTGTGTGCGTGTGCTGTGTGCGTGTGCTGTGTGCGTGTGCTGTGTGTGTGTGTATGCTGTGTGTGTGTGCTGTGTGCGTGTGTGCGTGTGTGCTGTGTGTGTATGCTGTGTGCGTGTGCTGTGTGCGTGTGCTGTGTGCGTGTGCTGTGTGTGTGTGCGTGTTGTGTATGTGCTGTGTGTGTGTGTGCTGTGTGTGTATGCTGTGTGTGTATGCTGTGTGTGTGTGCTGTGTGTGTGTGCTGTGTGTGCTGTGTGTGCTGTGTGTGTGCTGTGTGTGTATAATGTGTGTGTGTGCTGTGTGTGTGTGCTGTGCGTGTGCTGTGTGTGTGTGCTGTGTGTGTGCTGTGTGCATGTGCTGTGTGCGTGTGCTGTGTGTGTGCTGTGTGTGCTGTGTGTGTATGCTGTATGTGTGTGCTGTGTGTGTGTGTGTGTGCTGTGTGTGTGTACTGTGTGTGCTGTGTGTGTGTGCTGTGTGTGCTGTGTGTGTATAATGTGTGTGTGTGCTGTGTGTGTGTGCTGTGCGTGTGCTGTGTGTGTGTGCTGTGTGCATGTGCTGTGTGCGTGTGCTGTGTGTGTGCTGTGTGTGCTGTGTGTGTATGCTGTATGTGTGTGCTGTGTGTGTGTGCTGTGTGTGTGTACTGTGTATGCTGTGTGTGTGTGCGTGTTGTGTATGTGCTCTGTGTGCTTTGTGTGCTGTGTGTGCTGTGTGTATGTGCTGTGTGTGTGTGTGCTGTGTGTGTGTGTGCTGTGCCTCGAAGATCGAAGCGCATGACTACTGGAACAGCTGAGATGCTGTGGGTTAAAAACCGAGACAGCCGGCAGCGGTGATTAAATTGGGTCCTCATGTGCAAGTGAGTTGATTGGTCTCAGGAACCCCACCACCCCCCCCCCCCCCAAACCCATCTCGGTCACCAATTCACTGCACTTTAGTCAATCTAAACGGCAAAATTGTACATTTAATATGCAGGTTGCGGCAGGCAGGCCAAAGTGTCGTTCACTTTGTGGGAATTTTTGTCATGTCCCACCGTACATTCAGGGGCACAAACACATCCAGCGGCCTGTCAAATCTGAGCGTTAGTTACTTTATGAACATTTTCAAATATTGATTTAAAGCTTTCGTGACCGCAGGGATTCATATTCTTGGTTGGAAACGTCGTGATAATTTTATTGTTTAATATTTTTATTTTATTTTATTATTATTTCCCTTCGACGTGACTTTACCGAAAGAACCAAGAATATTTTCAAATATTTTCACAATATACTGCATACAGTATTGTAGACTTATACAAAAACAGTTGATAATACTGTATACCATACAGCATGTCCGTATACAGTATTATAGACTGTATACTTATACTGCATATATATACATTATTTATACATTATTAGGTTAATATAAACAGCAAAGTTGCATGTATATACACGTGCAGCGAGCTGATGAAATGTGTTCATTTGCGCTGGGCGCATTCTTTCACGTCTCGCCATCCAAATTTGAGAGTGTTTATTTCATCTTAAAATATTTTCACAATATACTGGATACGTACTTCATAGACATATATATACCGCATAGACGTATACGACATAGATTATTTTTGGTACATTTTTTAGGTGAAGGAATTATTTTTACCGCACGCGTACCGGTTTCGTTCACGTTCAAACTCATCAGCACAGCAGCAACCATCGTCGCAACTGCTGCTGCTGCTGTTAACATTCGTGCTTGGTGTGGACTTGCCACCGAGCAGACTTTGCCACAAAATACCCTGGGATGTAAATCCAGCGGCAGCCCAAGAGCAGTGTAAATAAACCAAATTCAAGCACTTTCAGAGGCAATTTGACATCTCCCCCCCGCACCCCCCCCCCCCCCAAAAAAAAATGCATTTCAAATATACATTTTTTTAAAAACGAAATGTCTATAAAAAACCTCCGGTTAACTCAAGGAATCAGCCGCGGTCACGTGTTACGACGAGGGTGTCTGTGATGTGTGGCGATGCCGCAGGACACAATCGCACGATGCCAGGTCAGCGATATTCGAATCGCCATCGTCCGCTTGGCAACACAAATATTGCCGCACTGCCGTGATTGTCGTTGCTCAATACATTTTGTGCCCATATCTTATTTCTTAAACCCCCCCAAAAATAAGTAAATAGACGTGAAATAACAAACGATAATTAGCACGTTAAATAAACAGCTGTATTACGCATTGAACGTGCTTATTTTTCTACATCACAGATTACAGGCTGGGCTATTAGAGCGAGCGGTCCCCGTGATGGCAAGGTCGTGAGTTCAACATCTGATTGCGTGGGTTGACTCAGCCCATCATCGGTTCGGGGTCGATAAAACAAGGGACCACTTTGTGCGGGTAAAGTCATTGTCCAAAGGTGGACTCTGCGAGCCCGTTAAAGAAGATGAACTGCCATTGCCACGATTTCCATTGGAGCAGATGCTCGCGTTGACTGCTATAGGTTTTCGTGACGGCAAGGATCCATACTCTTTGGTTTTTTCGGTAAAGTCACGTAGGTGAAAATAAAATAAAATTAAAACAACTAAATTAAATCACGACGTTTCGGAAGCAACACAAGCATCCGTAATCAGGTGTGTCTGCTCCGGCAATAGGTTGCCCACTCGACGGTTACACATTTGCGTAACTTACAGCGGAGCGCGCTGTGAGCATTGCTGAGCGTGTGACGTCACAAACGATTAGAGCACGTGACACGCACGTGTCACGCGCGTGTCACAGGCGGCCTGCGTTGAGTGACACGCGGTTGAATAGCGGAGGACTCCGTTGCTGTGCAGGGCTTCTCGCGTGGGCGTTGTGGGTTTATTTGAGCTGTCGTTTTCGAAAGATTGCCTCCGAAACACGGTGTTTTTCGAGCACGTTTGCAATAAAAATGTTTTGCTTCGCAATGCTTCGCGACTCTGTAGCGATGCTGCAAAAAGTGTTTTCGGTTGGATAAATGGCGTTACACGATGGGCGCATTCTCAGAGCGTATTGTTCAACATAAATCAATTTAAAGTTCGGTTTAGTTCGCTTTAGGCTTGTGTTAAATGAACGTCATCTTTTTTTTTGCTTTTACTTTAAAGGCGCTTTCTGTTCTCATAGCTTTAGTAGCAAGCGAGTGTATAGTTCGTTAAGCACAATAACACACTGCATTAACCGATTGAGATATAATACAGCGATGTAAAAACAAAGACAAAGATCCCTCGTATAGCCTTAACACATTGTTGGGGCAAGTGCTGTTAGCGAGTAGCAGCACCTATGAAGGCCGGAACGGTACACGAGGGAGTGACCAGCCCCACGTCCGACCGCCTTTGTCTCCCCGGTGACGATGTTTACTACACATCGCACCAGCTACTCATTTGAGGCTGAGTCGAACTAGAGGAGGCCCAGGAACGGTTCAGATAATCGTCACTGGTGTTGGCCGTGAGCAGGAATCGAACTCGGGTCGCCGGTTTTGTAGCGCAGCGTAGCGCTAACCTCTACGCTACAGCTCCGTACACGCACACACAAACTCACGTTTAGTTATTTACTAATTGCTAATTCTAGATTTGAAGCTTTCGTGACTGCAAGGATTCATATTCTTAGGTTTTTTCGGTAAAGTCACGTAGGTAAAACATTAAAATTAATAAAAGTAAAATAAAATAAAATCACGACGTTTCGGAGGCAACACAAGCTTCCGTCTTCAGGTGGAACCGTCACAGCCACGACAGCTGTGACGATGGGTCGTGATTTTTATTTTATTTTACTTTTATTAATTTTAATGTTTTACCTACGTGACTTTACCGAAAAAACCTAAGAATACTAATTTCTAAGCTCGATGTGGTGTTCGTGGTCAGCGCACTGGACTTGCAATCCAAGAGGTCGCGAGGTCAATTCTATCTCCAGGTGCGGCATGTTGAAACCAACGTTTCCAAGTTTCGCAAACCACCCGTGCCACATTTCGATTGAAAGCTTTCGTGACTGCAGGGATTCATCTTCTTGGTTCTCTCGGTTGCGTTGTGGCCGAAACGTCGTGAGAATTATTTTTATTATGTTTTAGATTTGAAGCTTTCGTGACTGCAAGGATTCATACTCTTAGTTCTTTCGGTAAAGTCACGTAGGTAAAATATGAAATTAATGTTTTTTTTTTCTTTTTAAAATGTTTTTATTTTTTAATTCATTTAAATTAAATTTTTTACCTACGTGACTTTACCGAAAGAACTTACAGTATTATTATGTTTTATTTGTATTACTTTATTATTTCCCTTCTACGTGGCTTTACCGAAAGAACCAAGAAGATGTACCCCTGCCACAATTTGTCCACGCAGCATCGTCAAATGGGGCCCACCGCAGATTTCCCGTCAGCAGGTCGCGTTTGGTGGCGCACTGTGTGAGTGCTGCCAACATTCTCCGAAACATCTGGGCAGCGTGGAAGAGTTCAGACATTGCATTAGCGTGTGAAAGATTTTTTTTTGCAGGGCTGCACTTTTACCCCCCAACCCCAACCCCCACCCCCTTGAACAACGCCTCCTGTCGGCACACGTGGCCTCGCACAACGCAAAGCCCCTAACGATCCAACAACCGTCCTTTTGAAGACGACTCCCTAACCTACCCACCCACCCAGCCACCACCAACCACCACCAGCACCGCTACCACCACCACCCCCACCCACCCCACCACCACCACCCCCACCACAACCCCAACATCTCCAGACGGGATTTGAAATCGCAGTGACGCCCCTGGCACTGGCATGGCCCTGTTTAGCCCGGGCCCGTGCCTTTAATGGCTGGCCCGGCGAGGCCCACAGCCTGACAGGCATCTGGCCTCTGTTTTGATGGCGCGCACAATTTGCAGTGGCCGGCCCCCTGATCTGACAACGCCGGCTAAGCGTGATGAATGACCCCCGAGCTCTCTCCTAATCACCGTGCCCGCGCGCGCCTGATTAAAAATACGTAATTTCACTCAACCCTTCCAGCCTTTTCTATTTTCTTTGACCCGCCGGGTACAGGGAAGGGGGTGTGGGGTGGGTGGGGGGATACGGGAAGGAATAAGGGCTGTAAGTGGCTTCTATGGGGAGGGATTTTTTTCTCTCTTTCTCTCTCTCCATTCTTTCCTCTCGTATGGTTGGCCAGGATCGAGATTTTTTCAAATATGTATAAACTGGGGGCAGAGCAGAAGCACAGCAGTAATTGATGGCGTTCCACGCGGAATGCCGCGTTTCACTTTTTCGACTGTTCGTCATCGTCTTTTAGTTTATCGAAGGAACGCGAGTGAGGGCAATGAAAACACGTGTAATAAAAAAAAATTAACCCGTAAAAACAAAGTTTTTCACTATAAATCCTTTATATGCGTGGCGGCTAGAGTCCTCTCGTCCTCTGGCTTGAGATGGCTGCCACCTATGGGTCAGATGATTGTCTGCCAGCGTTAAGCAATTGGTATTTAAATATTTAAAAAATTCCCTAAACAGTGTAAAATTTGGGACAAAAATTTTTCAAGAAAATTAATTGTCACGCACAACGAGTCTGTGTGGAAAATGTCAGCTCGATTGGATCACGGGAAGTGGGTTAAAAAACGACCGAAAGATTTGCACGGTCGTAAGCAAGCAAGCAAGCAAGCACGCAAGCACGCAAGCACGCAAGCAAGCAAGCAAGCGAACTTAATATAAAGGATTTAAAAACACCGGAGCCTAACTGTGTTATTATCACAGCTACTGCATTTATTGAAACATTGATAACGATGTTTTTTTTTCCCACGTCGCGTTCCATCTTCCTCCATTATAAATATTTTGTAATTACGCAGCCAACGCTGCTGTTTTCTTGTTTCTCTGTAGCCGCCTGGTTATTAGCCGGGCAATTCACTACAGCCACTTCGAAGATCCGCACTCCGGCTCCGTGCTTTCACTCCTGCTTGTCGGTGTTGAAAAATATACATTTACAACAAAAAATCACCCCATTTATTTACTCAGGAATGCCTCGCTGAGTCATAAACACTTTTTTTCGGCCTTTGCACAAGAGTCCCATCTCTGCCTCGGGGGGAGATGCTTTGGCAAAAATCCCTCTTGCGAGTAATTTTTTTGTGAGACGCGGCAAACAATATGTATTTTTTTTTAAAGGCAGGCGTGTCCGACGAAAAACGAAGGCGTTTGGGGGGTGGGAGAGAGAACCCTCACAGGGTCTCGACAAGAGATGATCAGCCGTGTCCATGGCGGTCACCTGTCCGTCGCAGGAGAAACTTGAAAGGTGGTCGCGGTTATGCGGCGGTCAGTTATGCGACGTCGAACCGCGTTCTGCGATGCGGATTCACCACGGGGCCACTTTGGGGCGCCGTACTTTGCGTCCGCCGATCATGACCTCGGTGTGTCTGATCTCAACTGGACGGGAATCCATTTGCTGTACTGCCCCGCACAAAGCTGCAATTTCTCATCCGATTGCCTTGCTTTAGAAATCACTGCTGTAACATTCATTACACTCCACGAGTTTAGAAGACATTCATGAGACTGCCTGAAACTTTGCATTTTACGCACTATCATTTTCCTCTGAAGGCAAAACACAGCCTTCTTGACGAATGTCTTGACACGTTTTAAAATGATGAATTGTGCGTGTGCACCACTGCCAACCCAGCAGCAACATCACCATCACCAGGTTTATGTCACCAACTCCACACCGAAAATGAGCATTGATTTGCCCCGATGAACCGAAATTTTTTTGTTTAATTTTGATGAGACCTCAGGAAAGGTCTGTACGGCAGACAGTACTGTAGAGATCATTCCGTGATGCCATCATCATCGCCACCATCGCGATGCACAACCCGTTCCCTCTCGAGTCGTCGCTTGTCCACCTGCAAGGAGGCTCTGCTGCCGGGAGGTGACAACGCAATGACAAATGAGTAATGTCTTAAATTTCGATTTAAAGCTTTCGTGACTGCAGGGATTCATCTTCTTGGTTCTTTCGGTAAAGTCACGTAGAAGGGAAGTAATAAAATAATAAAAATAAAACATAATAAAACAATTCTCACGACGTTTCGGCCACAACGCAAGCAGCCGTCCTCAGGTGAAAACCAGGTCCGTCGAGGCGACAGAGTCTGAATGACTTCAGAATGACTTCAGACTCTGTCGCCTCGACGGACCTGGTTTTCACCTGAGGACGGCTGCTTGCGTTGTGGCCGAAACGTCGTGAGAATTGTTTTATTATGTTTTATTTTTATTATTTTATTACTTCCCTTCTACGTGACTTTACCGAAAGAACCAAGAAGAGTAATGTCTTCTTGGTTCTTTCGGTAAAGTCACGTAGAATGGAAATAAAAAAACATAATAAAATATTTTTAAAATTATATTATATTATTATATTGTTTTGTTATGTTTTATTTTTATTATTTTATTATTTCCATTCTACGTGACTTTTCCGAAAGAACCAAGAAGATGAATCCCGGCAGTCACGAAAGCTTTAAATCTAAAAATGAGTAATGGTTCACCATTGGAACCTCATTTGCCAGTAAAACAACCCCGAGCTCTCATACTCTGATGGTGCATTGTCTTTGAGTTGTGTGCTTTTTGGCGTCATTTAGTCCAACCCATGTGAGACTAGGCTCTAAGGAAAGCTGTCTCGGGTGTGGACCAATCAACTTCAAGGACAGTGCATATTCATCATCAACGTTTTTGGGTTTAGATCGCGTTATTTATAAATGTGTCGTAACCCTCCACCACCCGACACGGCCAATCAGTAAAAAAGTGTCACGTTGACAAAAGACAAATAGTTCACTGCTTTAGCCCACCGGTGTGTTGAAGCGTGAAACCACAACATTTACAATTTGAGTACGACGTTTCGCTGGTAATTGCATCCAACACATTTATAAATAACGCGATCTAAACCCAAAAACGTTGATTATGAATAATATTGGTCGCGAAAGCATGCGTGTTAAACTGACAGTGCATATATTATCAGAGTTATGTTTTTTTGTTTGCATTATGACTGCAGGTATTGTGGTCTACACAAACATGACTCCTTGTAAAAAAAGGTATCAGTTTTATTGCCAGATAGAAGGGTAAAAAAACAATTGTCATGAGTAATGGTTCTTTCGGTAAAGTCACGTAGGTATAAAATTTAACATATCAGGTGGGAAAGCTGACGACGGACGCTTGTGTTGCGCCCGAAACGTCGTGATTTATTTTATTTTCTACCTACGTGACTTGACCGAAAGAACCAAAGAGTATGGATTCCTGCAGTCACGAAAGCTTCAAATCAAGACTGAGTAATATAATAATAGGTTTTTACCCTTTCTGGCAATAAAACATGTATTAAGATGTTTAAAAAAGTTCTTATTTCTTTAATGCTTTGATACTGGCAAAAAGGTCCCAATGGAATACTCGTTGTTAAATGTGCAGCTCTTGACCCTGCTTGCTTGGCAGAAGGAGGACCTCCCCATTATAGGGAGCTCCACAGAATGCCCTCCCACATTGGGTATTTTGGCCTACTCTTTCACGCTGGCCAGATTGTCTTGGTGGAAGAGGCTGGCATGCCCACGCTTTACCCCACCTCACGCAACCAGCCGCTGATTGGTTAACTGTGGTGAGACCCATTGATACCGCTGAAATGAATAATTATGAGTTCCATAATCTTATTATCTGGTGTATATATTTGTGCTTTGGAAAAACTGCGTATCGAAAGTGGAAATGTCTTCAAGCAAGAGGTGTTTCGTTCATCCCAAGAGAATGGGCGTGAAATGGATTGATATTATATTTCATGGCTCATAGTTTTCATAAGCAGTTACATTTGGAGCGAATCGAACGGCACTGAGAGCAGCGTTGTAAAAATAATTTTCATTAAAAAAATACAAAATTTGCTGATGCTGGCAAGCTTGAGAGATTTCTCATCATTTTCGAGACGTCGATTTGTTCGATAATCACACACAGGCGCTTGAAATGCATCTTATTCGTCATCGTGTGTTTAATTACCACTCACAACATCACGCCTTAATTGTGTGCGATGCATGAAAGGATCCATTGCGTGCATCGTAACCTCAAAGCCGGACAAATAACACAGTACGAAGAAAGACATTTATTTCGTGTCGTGGTATTTATTTTCTTATCCGTGTAAAAAAAAAAATTCAGGAATGTAATCGTTAGCAGGAGCACTTGACTTGCAATTCAGAGGTTGTAGGTTCGATTCAAATCTCTATCTGCGCGGCGGTTAAAACAGTGGGCCAAGTTCTTAAATCACCCTGCGTCTTCTTCTTGGTTCTTTCGGTAAAGTCACGTAGAAGGGAAATAATAAAATAATAAAAATAAAACATAATAAAATAATTCTCACGACGTTTCGGCCACAACGCAAGCAGCCGTCCTCAGGTGAAGACCAGGTCTGTCGGGAAGACAGCGTCTGAATTAAACACCCCAGGCTTGGAGCGTATATTTAAGCTGGATTGGAGGGGGAAGAGCGCCTTGACAAAAGAATTTGCATATCAAGAGGAATTTAGCATACAGGTGCATTATGCAGGATTAGCAGCATCTGTCTGTTCATCCAGCAGTGCAAAGGAGGTCACCAGAGCAAGATCCACGATCGGCAGCTCCACCACGTTTGGTGGCGCGTTATAAGAATACATTTCGGTTTGCGTACGTAATACGTTGAACTTCCTTTGCCCCATACGCAGCCGCCAAACCAGTGCTAACCGGAGGCGCGAGACGGTGGCGCTAACGTTTTGGGTACTCTCACCTCTGTGTGACCGGCGAGGAAGAGTAGACCAAAAAAAGTGTCCCCGTAGCTGGAGCTCTCTACAGCTACCTCGAGTGGATGCCCTGCACAGCAGCAGTCATGCTTGGCAAGCAATTGCAGGGCTTTGATGCTGCTAATCCTGCATAATGCACGGGCATAATATGACTTTGAAACACCCCCGCCCACCCCCTACGCATTTCACAAGTAGTACTAATCACATACCTGCATTTCCCATAAAAATGCTAAATTTCTCGTGATATGCAAATTATTTTGTCAAGGCGCTCTTCCCCCTCTAACCCAGCTTAAATATACGCTCCAAGCCTGGTGGTGTTTCATTCAGACGCTGTCTTCCCGACAGAACTGTTCTTCACCTGAGGACGGCTGCTTGTGTTGTGGCCGAAACGTCGTGGGAATTATTTTATTATGTTTTATTTATTATTATTTTATTATTTCCCTTCTACGTGACTTTACCGAAAGAACCAAGAAGAAAAATTGCAGGGCTGTACATTTACCTCGTTCTTGTAGCATTACGCCTCGATTTGCACGTGATGCATTAAAAACTCATACATCACACCTCAAAGTCAGATAAATAACACGGTAATAAGAAGGCAATTTTTTTTAGCATTGCAGTATTTATTTTAGAATTGAACATAGTTAATTTTCTCAGGGTCAGGAGTTGCGAATAAGTTATTTATTTGGATAGGCTATGATAAAATGCTCTTTGTAGTGCGTTCGCTCGCGATGAAAGCTGTACTAACAGCTAAGCGCTCAGAGGTTCCATAAACACATCTGTTATATCTCGCGCGAATACACGGCCACGACTACTACCGAAACTGAATATTTTTCTAGTTCCACTGGATCTTTGCCGGCAATTTGGAAGGAAGGGGGTGGAAGAGTGTGCCGAGAAGTTCACTCTGAAAGTAAAAAAAAAAGATCCCGCTAATGCAAGCAGTCGAGTCACGCAAATTCGGTGTCTGTGAAATGTAATAAAATAACAGCGTAATTAGACCACATCGATCTTCCTTGTGATGGTCTCACATGGTTCCATAAATAGAGAGACCGACTACTACCCTGGGACGTCGGAGAGAATTAGGGGGGGGGGGTGGTGGTGGTGGATAATAACCCACGCTGCCTCTGCTAGTTTATTTGGGCTATCTTTCCCATCGTGCATGCCTGTGTGCTGCAAGTTTTTGCATCGGTACGCTTGACAACCGTGCCAGTAGTGCACGTACGCAGGTTGACTGCCGATGTTTAAATCTGCTTTAGCACCTCCCGATTTTTTTTTAACGGTGGCGAGATGTTAACTACCTCGCCTGGTATGCAGGAGATCGTGGGTTCGATTCCGACCCCGCCGCCTGTATATTTGGAATGTGCATGTTCTACCCCGTGGTCGCGTGGATTTTTCTCTGGGTCTTTTTCTCTTGACATTTACAAACACGAGTTTTGAGTTTTTGGCTGCTATAAATGTCCACGTGACAAGCCACTTCGTTCAACTGTCATCTGTGGCCAGGTCGCTTCTGAAAAAGAGCCACATAGCCCAGTGGGCCTTCCGTACCTTGATGGAAATGTTTTTTTTTAGATTTAAAGCTTTCGTGACTGCAGGGATTCATATTCTTGGTTCTTTCGGTCACGTAGAAGGGAAATAAAGTCACGTAGAAGGGAAATAATAAAATAATAAAATTAAAACAAAAAATAATTATATTATATTATTTCATTTTTTATGTTTTATTTTTGTATTATTTCCCTTCTAAATAATAAAAATAAAACATAATAAAATAATTATATCGTATTATTTCATTTTTTATTGTTTTATTTATATTATTTTATTATTTCCCTTCTACGTGACTTTACCGAAAGAACCAAGAAGAAAATGTTTTTGTTGTTGTAAAATTGCTTTGAAAATCTGGCACGTGACGTTTCTGCGCAACGCGCGGACAGCAGCCAACAACGCGTTCACGTGTTGACTGCTGGTGTGCCCAGTAAGCGTTGAACGTCGGCATGGGCTGTAGGTGGCAAGTGCTGTTAACGAGCGCCTATGAATGTCGGCGTGGTGCGGTCAGGAACCACGCCCGGCCACCTTTGCCTCCGTCGTGCCGATTTTTACCACAACTCGCCATCATTATCTCTTAATATGTGTATTTATATGAAGAGATGATGATGGTGATGACGACGATGCTATTTATATTCCCATGCAGTAACCCCATGGGATATTTAACGTGCACTGCGAAGCAGGCAGCATGTATAAATTGTTAATATTTGCCAGGGCGACCACTGGGTTCGAACCGCGAACCTCTCTGCTGGGCCATGCCTCTGCCCCCCTTCCTTCACACAAGACAAAGATCCCCCGTATAGCCCTTGACAGACTGTTAGGGCAAGTGCTGTTAGCGAGTAGCATCTATGAGGGCCTGCACGGAACACGAGGGGGTGGGTGGCCAACACCACGCCCGACCGCCTTTGTCTCCCAAAGTGGTGATGTTTACACACAGCACCAGGCTGAGTAGACCTCAGGGAGGCCCATGACCGGTTCAAATAATCGTCTTTGGTTTTGGCCGTGAGCGGGAATCGAACTCGGGTCGCCGAGTTTGTATCACATCGTGCTAACAGCTACACTACCGCTCCCCCACAAACCACGCACACACAAAATACAAAGATCGCCCGTGTAGCCTTGACAGACCGATGGAGCAAGTGCTGTTAGTGAACACCTACGAAGGCCGGCACGGCAAACTGCGGGGTGGGTGGCCAGAACCACAAAGACAAAGATCCCGAGTATAGCCTCAGCAGACTGCTGGGGCAAGTGCTGTTAGCGAACACACCTATGAAGGCCTGCACGGCACACGAGGGGTGAGTGGCCAGCCCCACACACGCACACACGCACGCAGCCAAAGTCTTAAAATGCCCAGCGGATGTGCCTACGGTAGCCAGCCCCGAGTTGAAAAACTCGTTTATTGTGCAGGCCAGAATTGCACTTAACCCGTGACCTCTCGACTCAAAGTGGCGCGACACACGTTGGCTGGAGGTGGGAGGGGGAGGGGGGCGTTACGGACCTTTGGGGAGAAAGAGGAAAAAGAAAACAACGAAAAAGAAAAAAACGTTTTAGAAGTGGCCGGGTGGCCCAGAGGGGTTATGTCTGTGTCGGAGCATTCAGCCTTTGCCACCTCGGAGATGCAGGGATTGCGAATCTGGTTTTTAGCCAGCCGTGATTAGTAACGAGTTTTTGAAAGTGGAGCGAACGAGGCGCTGGTTCTCGGCTGGATTATGAAAGACCCATAATCCGATTGCGAATCTGGGTTTAAGCCAGCCGTGATCAGTAACGTGTTTTTGAAAGTGTAGCAATCGAGGCGCTGGTTCTCGGCTGGATTATGAAAGACCCATCATCCGATTGCGAATCTGGGTTTTAGCCAGCCGTGATCAGTAACGTGTTTTTGAAAGTGTAGCAATCGAGGCGCTGGTTCTCGGCTGGATTATGAAAGACCCATCATCCGATTGCGAATGTGGGTTTTAGCCAGCCGTGATCAGTAACGAGTTTTTGAAAGTCGAGCAAACGATGCGCTGGTTCTCGGCTGGCTTTTCAAAGACCCATCATCCGATTGCGAATCTGGGTTTTAGCCAGCCGTGATCAGTAACGTGTTTTTGAAAGTGTAGCAAGCGACGCGCTAGTTCTCGGCTGGGTTATCAATGCCGCATCATCCGATTGTCACGGTTGGCTCCGTCCGGTGCGAAGGAAGTTCAACGTGCACACGCACGTAGGAAAAACGTGTACAATAGGCGACGTTTCAGGCAATGTCCCTTTATTCTGGATTGGTAGCGTTACGTGAAAACCACTGCACCACTGCTCTATAGCCGCAAAAGTGTCCCGGCAAATTGACAGCTCGGTTCACTTTTACAGTCACGCAACAGGCTCAGAAGGCCAGAGCAAGGCAAGCGTTATGATTGTTACAATTAATTGTTAAGATCTGCATACGTGCGTACGTAAGTACATACACAAATGGCAACGAACAAAAAACCTCACCAACATTTGTCAATAGCACTGTCGTGGCCTTAAGAGGAAGCAAACATGAATCGGCGACGTTCCAGGCAATGGGCCTGCTTCACAGCAATACCACTGTCCTTTTAGGACAGCAGTGTTCTCGACGAATAGCACATTGAGAAGCGCCATTGCCCGAAACGTCGGTGTTCGAGACTCGTTGTAAATCGTGCTTGTTGCACCGACTTCCAACGCAGCAGCATCACCCACCAAAATAATGAACGAGACGAAATTCCGTTGCTCAGCTCACTCGACAATGTTCAATGCGTCTGCAGGAATGCACGCGCAAGCCATTATTTGTCGCTGGATCAAGTGTGTTGTTTATTGAAAATGCAATATTTGATATCTCAAAAACCTGATGTGATAGACACAAACTGATGCCAGATTTGGAATCAGCACCCCAAAATTACCTTAAAACCGTTGGAATACCTTATGCCAGAAAAAGTGTGTTGACCAGTGAATTATTCTTATTGAGCGTTGCCTTGCACTGAACTAGTAGCAGTATCTATCAACATCTGGTTGTTCATCCCGCATTGGTTGTTATGTTTGTATGCATGTTGAGCTTGTTTCGCACCGTGAGTATGCAACCGTGCTATAATCGGCAGGTACGGGCGAAAGACAACAAACTAAACGTAAGAATCAGTTCTAAAGAAATTAGATTACAATTTAGGTGACGTAAAATCTTGATTTGAAGCTTTCGTGACTGCAGGAATCCATAGTCTTTGGTTCTTTCGGTAAAGTCACGTGGGTATAAAATAAAATATTGTATTTGTAATAAATTATTTAATTTTTAATAAAATAAAATATTTTTATTAAAAATATGAAGAAGACTGTCTCTCTGGTGTAGGTCAATCAGTTTCAAAGACAATGCATAGATTATTATCAAAGCGTGTGTTTTTTTTAAAGGTTCACCAAAAGTACGCGTGGTCAATGCAGACTTGATTCCTTGCAAAAGGTTTCCAATTTGTGATTGAACATCGTAACACCTACAATTGTATTGCCAGAAAGGGTAAACCCCTATTTTTTTCTTCTTGGTTCTTTCGGTAAAGTCACGTAGAAGGGAAGTAATAAAAGAATAAAAATAAAACATAATATATTATTTTTTTATATTTTATTTTTATTATTTTATTACTTCCCTTCTACGTGACTTCTACGTGACTTTACCGAAAGAACCAAGAAGATGAATCCCTGCAGTCACGAAAGCTTTAAATCCCTATTTTTTTTCACAATTCCAATATTTGTTTGCAATGTGGGAGTGAATCAGAGAGGGCCTGGAGAAAACGCCACCCCCCACTCCGTGAGGATGGGATCGAGCTCAGCATGGTTCAGATTCATCCCCTTCTGCTGTACTGCCATCTCCTGGTCGATTCGCAGCCGAACCCAAGCCACGCATGATGCCACGGGTGCCAACCAACGAGGCGTGGCAAAGACTGATCCAGCCGCGTTTGCGGAAGACGCCCCAAGTGAGATTTGGGCGCATTCGGGGTGATTTGGCCATAAGGCAGCAAATCATTACAATGGTCCCTGGATGACAACGATGATGATGATGATTCTTTGGTTCTTTCGGTAAAGTCACGTAGTCACAAACCGTATCTCTCCATAACAAAGGCTCAGCCTCTTAAGCCTCACCTTACCATATTAATAAAAAGTGTGCCGTACTTGGCCCTTCCCCCCTCTCCAACCATTATATATACGGAGTGGTAGCTCTTGCAATCTCTCATTTACTTGATACAGCTGTCGTGCCTGTGACGGTTCCACCTGAAGACGGAAGCTTGTGTTGCCTCTGAAACGTCGTGATTTTTATTTTATTTTACTTTTATCAATTTTTATGTTTTACCTACGTGACTTTACCGAAAAAAACCTAAGAATACGTAGTATTTAATTTATTATTTTATCTTTATACGTGACTTTACCGAAAGAACCAAAGAGTAATTCCTGCAGTCACGAAAGCTCCAAATTAAGATTGATGATGATGATGATTGCGTTTACCGAATGACTGCTAACTCTCTCTCTCTCTGTCGTACAGCTGTTTAGTTTAGGTCATCAAAATTGAACACGTTATTTTTGTGATACAGCATTGGCAGTGGCGCACAAGCGCAACGAACAACAACAAACGCACACACTCAACACAGTCATTAATAAGACTGCGAAGCCTGGGAAAAGAAAATAATATATATAATCGGCGACGCTTCGGGCAATGGGCCTTCACCACAGCCCCGTTTACGTCACATGATTCACTCCATCTCTCTGGGCTCCCCCCCCCCTTTAACGTGGCAATTAAGTCAGGCAAAACACCGAGAGAGGCTCAATGCGAGTGTAACGAGTTTATAATACAAGTGGCACACCGTGACATTTTGCTTGGTTGTTGTGGAAACGTGGAGTGATACATGTCATGGAAAAAAGAAAATCCCACTAACGCACCACTCGCCTTCAGGGTCACAAAGACCCAAATGTTTAAAATGGAATTCTCTGCAAGAGCACAGGGAGGGCATTTAGGTCACGATATACATTCATGAGTTGTTGTTGTTTAAATGCTCCAGGAGGCATCTTTATTCGCACAGCGCAATGCAAAACGCGAGTGACGAATGCGCCAGCGTTGCGTGCGATCTCGTCAGATCGTAGCCATGGAGTCAACATTGGGGGAACTAAATATTCCAAGAGGTCTAGGGGTCCCCTCCCCCCCACAAAAAAAAATCTAAATTTGAAAACTAATTTCCTGCCTAAAGTATGCAAAAATTCACTAACATATGGGATGGACTTTTCATTAATTTTTTACAATAATGTCTAATACATTGCTCTGTTTTTTTCTTTTTTTTATCTTTTCTTGTTTCATTGTTTGCAATGGCAGAGATTAGGGATTAATAAAGTACAACCATAACCACAATCGTATGAGCAGAAATCTATGCATTGTTATATGAAGACAAGTCCAGATATTGTGGCCACGGTTTAGCAAATTGTTGTTTTTATTTACATAGCATAGCAATTTTTTTAAACATATTGTTTATAGCAATATATTTGGGGGGACATTTTGTGCATATTTGAATATTGGGGGGGGGGGTGTTTTGAACCTGGTGATAGCGTCGTTCGGATGAGAGGCCACGGTGCATGCGAGGGTGCCATAGGCAGCTGCGTGGCTGTGCCACACGATGCTTCAGCAGACGGGAGTGGAGACAAATCCACCTTTGACCAGCGTGGAGAATTAAAATCGATTACCCCCCCACCCCCATCCCCCCCCCATCCGCGATCACCACGTGGCATGGTGAAGGCGTCATTGAAAAAAATGGCCGTACACAAAGACAAAGATCCCCCAGAATGGCCTCAACGGACGTTCGGGGCAAGTGCTGTTAGCGAGCGCCTATGAATGACGGAATGGCACCACGCCCGGCCGCTTTGTCTCCCTAGTGGCGATGTTTATACGCATCGCCACTAGGGAGATATAATATGTATATTCTTTGATTCTTTCGGTAAAGTCACGTAGACAGAAAAATTATAATAAAGATAAAGTAAAAAATATGTAAAAAAGTATATAAAACATAAAAAAAAACAAAAAACACTAATGTAGACTGTAGCCTGGTTCTTAATCTGAGTGAGTGTACTGGCAGTCTATAATGTAGACTGTATCCTGGTTCTTAACCTCGGTGAATGTACTGGCAGTCTATAATATAGACTGTAGCAATGGTTATTAAGCTGAGTGAGCGTACTGGCAGTCTATAATGTAGATTGTAGCCTGATTCTTAACCTAAGTGAGCGTACTGGCAGTCTATCATGTAGACTGTAGCCTGGTTCTTAACTTCGGTGAGCGTACTGGCAGTCTATAATGTAGACTGTAGCCTGGTTTTTAAGCTTGGTGAGCGTATTGACAGTCTATAATGTAGACTGTAGCCTGGTTCTTAAACTGAATGAGCGTACTGGCAGTCTATCATGTAGACTTATTCTTTGGTTCTTTCGGTAAAATAATAAAAAGAAAATAAAAAAAAGATGTGTCTTATTCACGGATGCATGAAACTGTTCAGTGTGGTTAACTATAATAAGGAATAACAATATATCGGTTAGAATATTACACACGACAGCTATTTATATATAATATAACACGCGTTCATTTGAAAACCACGCGCATGGGAGGTTGACAAATCTCCAGGTGACCCACCAACCCCGTTCCCTGCAAAGTGCTGGATTACAGGTATCACCACACCTGCCTATTTCGAGGCGCCACACAAACCTCTGCAAATTCGCGCTAGCACGGCTCGCCTATTTTAATCGAGTTACAGATCTCCTACGAAGAAGGGCTATTACCTAAAACGTTGCCTATTTATATACACACGTATATATTCCTCATTAGGGCAGTTTAATTCATCGAAGCGTTGAGCAATGTGTCACTTTTTCATAATAAACTTTTTGGGTTAGAAATCGCGTTATTTATAAATGTGTCGTAACCCTCCACCACCCGACACGGCCAATCAGCATCATCGGGCAATTCGCCAGAATTGCCCGATGATGCTGGATGTAATTACCAGCAAAACGTCGTACTCAAAAATTGTAAATGTTGTGGTTTCACACTTCAACACACCGGTGGGCTAAAGTAGTGAACTATTTTGTCTTTTGTCAACGTGACACTTTTTTTTGCTGATTGGCCGTGTCGGATGGTGGAGGGTTACGACACATTTATAAATAACGCGATCTGACCCAAAAACGTTTATTATGAATAATATTGGTCGCGAAAGTTACGTGTTAAAATGTGTCACTTGTCCTTTATTTCCCCGAGACAGCCTTCTAATGAAATTTTATCGCGAGTGCTGTTTACCGAACAACTATCAAAGGTCAACATTGGCAAGTGATGTCCCGGTGTCACCACAACACAGCTGGGCCACGCATTTTGCTGTATCCCCTTCCTGGTGCTGATCGAAATGGGGGGGGGGGGGCAGAAAATACTCTCGCCCCCTGCCCAACACAGAGGGACCTTCAACGAGGAGATGGAGCAACGGAAACGGATCGTGTGCAAGGCGCAAAGAAAGTCGTTGCAGTGTCACCACAGAGAGAGATAGATGAATTTTGTGAATAAAAGTGGTGGCAGATGGATCCTTTAATGAGACGGAACACAATTGAGACGCAACATGAGACACACGAGAGAAAGAAAAGAAGCACAACAACAACAACAACACAAACCCTGAAGGAAGACAAAACGAGAGAGACGTGTCTGTGTTTTTCTGTAGTCTAAAGAGCCACTCCTATTCTTTCTCTCTCTCTCACACACATCCTCTGACCCGTACTGACCCAGGTTGATTCTATAGGATCTTACAAAAGTGACCTAGCCTCATTCCTTCTCTTGATTCTCAGGTCTAGATCCTATAATAGAACAAATACTCTCTCCCTTAGCCTGGGGAGAAAAATAATATATATACATACACAGGCAGAGACACTGAGGTTAGTAACGCACTGCGCTACGCACTTGTCCGATTCTTGACGATGATTAACATCAGTGGCAAATGATATCTGACCCCCGTCCACACAAATAGATTTATGTTTAAACGATTGTGGTTATGGTTGCACTATATAAATCCCTAATCTCTGCCATTACATACAATGAAACAAGAAAAGGTAACAAAGAAGAAACAGAGCATTGTAATACAATACACTGGTATACATTATTGTTACAAATAACTAAAAAAGTAAATCCCATGCGTTAGTGGATTTTTTTTATATTTTAGGCAGGAAATTCGTTTTCAAATTTAGATTTTTTTTATGGGGGGGGGGACCCCCAGATCCCCTGGAAGATTCCCCCCCCCCCCATGTTGACTCCGTAGCTAACGCCTTGACACATACACACTAAAAGTCACCAAATGACACTAACCCACGTGGTTGGAGTACGGTCAGTCTGCACGACCATCGTGGTGTGTGGTGAGGCCTTCTATTCAACAGTGTATTAACCAAGGGCTGTACATTCTTATGATAGTACTACTACTTCTCCGTGTGGACAATCATGGGCCGATGTGTGTTATGCCACCGCTGATGGCGGGAACTCCCTAGGCTATTGACTGCACTCTCACATGTTTGTCACATTACGGGGCGCAGAATGTAAATGTCAGTTGCTGCTGTTGTTGTTGCAAACGTTGTCTAAGGGTCTGAAATGTGACACAAACGTAGACCATGCCATGCTTATAACTGCATCCAGCAGTGAGTTGACAAAATGGCCAGGTATAATTTATCGTTTGTAAATCATTTTGCTTTTGAAAAACAAACAAAAAAAACACACATTGCCAAACCTACACGGGAGTGGAACATCGATTTAGCCAACGCGCCAAACCAACAGCACGCTGGGCGTTAAGCATCTTTAATGAGAAGTACGTCCGAGGAGGGTTTTTTATGTTTTCTTTTTTTTAAAGAGGAGTGGGGTGGGTGGGGGGGTTGACGGGGGATTGCTAAGGGGAAGCGTTTGGCCTCTGACCTTTGGGGCAGCCGAGTCCCGGTGAGACACAGAGCCCCTGTTAAGTGCGCGGGCACTGCGGCCCATTACGATGATTGATTGAGCTCAGAGGGGATCAAAGGCCCCTGCTGAAGCCTGGGACTCGACTAGGCCTCTTCCCCAGAGTAATACCTGCGTGGCCTAAGGAATGCGGTGATGCTGACCTGCCTTGCAGGCAATTGGATGTGGGCGTGGGTCCGAGAATGAGAGGGACCGTGCAGTTAACATTTTTGCATTTGCACCTGGAATATGTTAAGAGTCTTATGTGCATCGACTTATGTGAGGCAGGCTTGAGATTCTCATCGTCGCTTGAGTTTAAGTTTGAAGCCTTGTATATACAGTCGTGTGGGATTTTTTTTTGTTGCCACACACACTCGAGTGAAAAATGAAGATCGGTGTTTATTATGTTGCTGCTGCTGCTGTTTGGCTCCAAGAAAAAGTGGCTTGATATTTTACATCATTACATATTTTCACGGAAATTAATAAACACAGCCACGGTAGGATTACAGGACAAACACAAAGATCTCCCGTGTAGGCACAGATAGGTCAGCCGAGGCAAGTGCTGTTCAGTAAGCTCATATGAAAAAGCCGTCGGATATTAGAGCCTCAGATAACAAGAATATTACGGGATATTTAAACAGCCTCAATCTGAGGTGGCAGTCAGGTGGCTGAGGTCAGGGGTCATAGCAGCTGGAGGTCATGGGTTCGATCCCAGGCAGTCCCAGTGTGATTAAAACAGTTTCTCGAGCGGCGTGAGTTGATGGTGTCGGCCGGATTATTGATGACCGCACACACACACACACAAAAAAACCCCATCACATGAAATGTGGTTCTTGCATTTAATTCTTGGCTAATTTCCTGCGCATTCAATTTGACTGACATGCAATGGGCACTCTCTCTGTAGCAGGTCACATGGGAACGTGCTGCCCCCTACCGTGCAGACCACGGGTCACTTGAAGGGTTCTTCAGAGGTAGCTCAGTGATATCCGCTTCCGTTCGGCCGTGATCGCACAAGGAGGGTCGGACTGCTTTGGGAGAGATCCTATCCGATACTTTGTCTCATGATATGAAGCCGAAACCGCAATCAGGAAACTATTTCGGTGGTGGAGGGGGGGTGGATTTTTTTTTTAATAAACAAAAATTACCAAAAAGCAAATGCATGAAAAGCCACGCGGTGACTTGTGTGCACGCTCGACTCCGGAAGTCCACGAATTCCTTGTGGGCCTCGTGCCCTGTTTGTTTTTTCGCTTATGTTGTAAATTTGACACGATCGCATACTTCTGTAGACAATGTCGGGGGTCTCTAATGTCCACTTAACAGCAAGATGCCAATCTCTGATAAGGCCCCCGAACACAGCCTTATCAGCCAGAGGTGGCATTTCTGTTGTTGCAAATTCTAAACCCTTGCAATTCCCTGCTTGGGGCTACGAATGGAACAACTCCACGTTTTGTTCCCTTTTTTGTTGTTTTGTGGGCACGTTAACGTTCCTCAAACGAATCCTGTACAAAACTAAAACATGTTCCAACGCTTTCGTGACTGCTCAGTTCAATCCCAAGAAGATGTTCCAAGAAGATGTTCCAATGCGTGAGCGGGTTCAATGAGCCCGATTATAAGTTACGCGGGGGAAATAAAAAAGTCGTTGCAGCGCAATTTGGGATAAAGTCGGCGGACAAACTGATGGACAAACAAACTAAATAAAAAAATCGGGTGAAATCACATTCACGTGACGGCAATAGTGGCCGTTGCAGAGAAATGAAATTCTGTATTTGTGAAAATATGGAGGCTTGCAGCCAGCGGACCGATTCTGCTGTTTGCTGTTGCCTGTCAGTCCACACCTGTAGGTGAGATTTGCAGCTCGCGGGGTTACACGCAGTGTCTGTGGCAGGTAGTAATCGGTGGCTATGAGATGTTAACTACCTCGCCTGGTACACAGGAGGTCGTGGGTTAGATCCCGACCCTGACGCCTGCTGTATATTTGGAGTTTGAGTGTCTCTCTCTTTCTCATTATCATCACGGTGGCTATGAGATGTTAACTACCTAGCCTGGTACACAGGAGGTCGTGAGTTCTATCCTGACCCTGATGCCCGCTGTATATTTGGAGTTTGCGTCTCTCTCTCTCTCATCATCATCATCACGGTGGCTATGAGATGTTAACAACCTCGCCTGGAATACAGGAGGTCGTGGGTTAGATCCCAATCCTGACGCCTGCTGTATATTTGAAGTTTGCGTCTCTCTCTCATCAACATCACGGTGGCTAGGAGATGTGAACTACCTCGCCTGGTACACAGGAGGTCGTGAGTTCTATCCTGACCCTGACGCCCGCTGTATATTTAGAGTTTGCGTCTCTCTCTCTCTCATCATCATCATCACGGTGGCTAGGAGATGTTAACTACCTCGCCTGGAATACAGGAGGTCGTGGATTAGATCCCGACCGTAACGCCTGCTGTGTATTTGGAGTTTGCGTCTCTCTCGCTCTCTCTCATCATCATCACGGTAGCTAGGAGATGTTAACTACCTTGCCTGGTACACAGGAGGTCGTGGGTTAGATCCCGACCCTGACGCCTGCTGCTGTATATTTGGAGTTTGCATGTCTCTCTCCCAGTGGCCGCGTGGATTTTTCTCCGGTTCCTCCGGTTTTTCCCTCCAAATGTAAAATCAACATCACGCGTTTAGAGTGTTTGGCTGCTATACATTTCCAATTACGACACTTTATACTCTTAGGTTTTTTCGGTAAAGTCACGTAGGTAAAAATAAGCAAATTATAAAATAAATAAATGATATACTAAACAAAACAAATGATATTTTATTACTTTTTATTACCTACTTGACTTTACCGAAAAAAACCTAAGAGTATGAATCCTTGCAGTCACGAAAGCTTCAAATCTAGAATTACGACACTTTGTTGAGCTATCATTTGTAACCAGGTCGCTTCTAAAAAAGAGCTCGATCCCTCAGTGGGCCTTAACTGGTTAAAATAAAATGATAAATAGTTTGTTGACCTATCTGCGTGTGACTTGAAAACTCATCGTATACGCGTCGAGTGCCATTCTCTTGCTGCGTGCGTGCGAATTTTAACTCGCTGCTATTTTATTTTCCACACTCAAAGAAATTCAAACAACGGAAGCTGCCCTAGCCCCACAGCGCGTGGATTTATAGCGATGATTTGTGTTGCTGATGACTTCGTGTATTTCATATCGGAATCGCCTCCAGTTGCTGTTGCTGCTGGCGGCAATAAAAGTTGTTTAAAAGTCAAAAGTCTCCTAAACGTATAGCTCGATACCCGGCGAGTCCTTTTCGCGTGAGCCAAAAATGAAATGAATTCTAAATATTCTTAGGTTTTTTCGGTAAAGTCACGTAGGTAAAACATTTTTAAATTAATAAAAGTTAAATAAAATAAAAATCACGACGTTTCGGAGGCACACTTTTTATTAATATGGTAAAAAAGTGTGCCGTACTTGGCCCTTCCCCTCTTTAACCATTATATATATACGGAGTGGTAGCTCTTGTAATCTCTCATTTACTTGATACAGCTATCGTGGCTGTGACGGTTCCACCTGAAGACGGAAGCTTGTGTTGCCTCCGAAACGTCGTGATTTTTATTTTACTTTTATTAATTTTAATTTTTTTTACCTACGTGACTTTACCGAAAAAACCTAAGAATATGAATCCTTGCAGTCACGAAAGCTTCAAATCTAGAAATCAAAATAATCGTCGCGTGCAGTGTACCAGACGTCACGCAATGACGCGTGCGATGCAAGTTTGGCGTTTGAAAATATTGACACCGAATTTATTGCCAGAAAGGGGTAAAACCTATTCTTGTTTTTCATACTTTGACGCTGGCAAAAAGGGTATCCAATGATGTAGCTGCTCGCCCCGAGCTATAAATGCTCTGAATTTATTTTTTATTCAATTTGTTACCTACGTGACTTTACAGAAAAAAACAAAGAGTAATGCTCTGATAGTTCATTGTCCTTGTACTGTTCGCCTTTTCAGTGTTCTCGCTGAGGGTGAATGCCTTCAGGGAAGTCGTGTACTGGATACGCAACTGCGCGCAATTTTGTGAGTCACTTACAACCGCTTTGCCGTTACTTATTGCCAATTATGGACTCAGACTATTGTCCTATCATCTCATAGAGTCCCTGGCACGTAATAATATGCTACACAGTGGCAGTGGGGGGGTCGCAAAATGCAGATTTATTACTAATAAACCCCAATGATCCGATCGAAATGAGAGATTTCGATCGGATCATTGGGGGGGGAGGGCACGTGCCACCCCCCACCCCCCCACTGGCTCCGTCAGTGCCGGTGCGCGTGCGTGCGTGCGTGCGCGTGCGTCATTCCAATCTCATCCGATGGACGCACACATCCACCCGTGTGTCGTGGCCAACATGCCGTTGCGGGGCCTGGGGGTGGGTTGGGGGTGGAGTTGGGAAGAGTCAAACTACCACGGACACATTCCCTAACTCCACTCCCGCCTCGCCTCCTCTTAAACAACCTCGTTACGTGACGGAAGCAGCTGCGTGTTTTTCGCCCGGGCTCTTCCCCTTGTACTACAACCCGTCTCTCTCACACCCCCCCCCCCCCTTCCCCACCGGCTCGCCTTATCTGCATGCGCGCAGAAAACCGCTGGCTATGAACAAATTGGGGGGGGGGGGGGGTGAGAACGCAAATCTGAAATGGAGAGGTGGCTTCAGCGTCGCTCGGAGGTTCACAGAAATACGAGGAGGTGCTGCTGAGACGGTCGACCAGGGCAACAGCTGAGATTCGTCCCCCGAGGTTTAACTCCCTGGGTTTCGGATGCCCGTGAATAAGTCGGCGTAGAGGGGTCTTGGGTGATGGTGGGGAGGTGTGGGGGGAGGCCTGGGGAGAGGTGGGTGGTGGCGTGGTGTATCGGTCAGCGCACCGGACTTGCAGATCCAGGGGTCTCCGGTTGGAATGCCACCGGTCGGAGAGGAGATGGAGCAGTAAAATCTCCTCCTGTGCGGGCGCGATTCCAGGCTGATCATTACATCAGAATGTCCAGTAGGGATCAGTACGTTACAACGACAAACGATGCACAAAGAAGTAATATTTATTCGCAACTCCGAATAAAGCACGGTTGGCTACGTACGGCGCGAAAGAAGTTCACATGCATATGTACATAAAGTGTGGGCAAGAACATGAGACTTTGCCAAAATGCCCTCTGGAGCAGCTGTTTCCAACGCGTAGGGCGATTAGGACCTCTGCCGTCACGCAAGGCCCCGAAAGGCTGGTCAGAGTGAGAGTCGTGTTCACTTTGAAAATGTGGTATTGTTGCACTGTGGTCTGCGAAATATTTTTTTTAAATTGAGGGTTGACGGTGACCGTCCTTGAGTCCAGGAAGGTTAGGGACCCAATTTGCCGATAGGGCCTGCCTCACCTCGGTGGCAGGATGTTATCTCCCTGGGCTGGTGTGCAGGAGGTTGTGGGTTCGATCCCGGCCCTGATGCCTGCTGTTTTGTTTTTTTGGAGTTCGGATCTTTTCTCTCCCCGTGGGCCGCGTCGATTTTTTTGTCCGGGTCCTCCGGGTTTTCCCCTCCGCATTTATCAACGCACGTTTCGAGTATTTGGCTGCTGTAAATGACCTCTTCGTTGAGCTATGATGTGTGGAGTTTGCGTGTCTCTCTCTAGAATCAACATCACACGTTTAGAGTATTTGCCTGCAATACATTTCCACGTGATAAGCCACGAACGTTGAGCTATCATCCGTGGCCAGTTCGCTTCTGAAAAAGAGCTAGATAGCTCCATGGGCCTTAACCTGGTAAAATAAAAAAATAATCGATTCGTTAATTCTCCAGAGCCCCCTAGAATGGAGGGGGTCATCCTATCAGCAGCGGCAAGAGCACGCGAATCCTGGCGCTGTACCTTTAGCTTTACCCCTCAAGCTTACTGAGTTCATCTTCCAAGTCCAGCCATACCGAATGTGCTGTACATGTGCAGCGCTTTGGTTTTTTTTTGTGTCCACTGTTGGACGAGGACCTTTCCACGTCGTGCATTCAGTGCTGGATTCAGCTAGTGCGGGCCTGTAGCATTTGTTATAAAGGGGTCCTAAATAAATAAATAACATACATATTAAAACTCACATTTTTTTACTTACATATTAAAGTAATTGTATTTTTGTATTTGCTATACAGCCAGATAATACGACAAATCGCTAATCTTAAACACTCAGCCGTTCATAAAAGTTGAAGGCGGTATAGTACTATACTAATAAAGCAAGTGCAAAATCACTGAACCGGAATTCATAGCTTGAAGGCATTTAGCGCGGGGCCCTTGAAAGTGCGGGGCCCGTAGCTACTGCATTTGTAGCTATTTTTGCTACTAGGATAATCCGGCAGTGCATGCAGCTCGTGCCATGTATTTGACCACAATCAGAGTTGTTAAGTGTGGCTTCGTGAATAGATATTCGCATAGAGAGAGAAAGAGAGCGAGAGGCCACAGGCGAAGTTTGACTTCGATATGTGGGTGGGGGCAGGGGTGGGCAGGGGTGGGCAGACGTTCGCTTTGGGTGCATGTAATGAATTGATTTTAAATCTGAATTCTAAAACTACTGAAAATGAATGTGTAAATGTGTCCCGTTTGGCGGTTGAGGCGTTGCTCCATCGTGTCCCCATCCCCCACGAGAGAGAGACATTCCATGCGGAATCAGAATCAGAATGTTTATTTTATACTGAAGCAATACGATGTGCAAGACATCTCATTTTCACACATGTCCAGTCGCGGGAACAAACGTGACTTGCTGAAAATTTTGCCAAGATTGCACAAAAACGAAAGTGTTATTTTTATTTTTGAAACGCACACAGAATGACTTCAACCGTTCTTTATCCAGCGCTAAACCCCCTTTCATTCTCCAATCCCCCCCTCCAGGCTAATTGCCGCCTTCTCCTGGGCAGTTTGGACAGAAATCAGCCACACCTCGTTGGATAACCCCCTTCCTCACGTTACTTTGTCTAAACATAACTCTCTGCTTATCTGCTTTTTTTGTATCTATTAAGAGCCGAATGGCTCATTGGGCTATACCAAATGAATGAAAACGAAATGAAACTTAGTGGACACAGCCTTTACTTTCACGAGTTTGCTCTCCATCACAAATTGGAATAGGTCAGTGGTTCTTTACCTGGTCAAATAAAATAAAATAAATTAACCCGTAAAAACAAAGTTTTTCACTATAATCCTTTATATGCGTGGCATCGGTTTTATTTTATTATTCATTTCTGTTTTTCTTGAGTAAGAGTTTCATTTTTATCACATTGGTATTTTAAATTAAATATGATTTTTTTTGTTCCTAAAAAGTGGAAAATTTTGGAAAAAATTTTCACGAAAATAAATTGTCACGCACAACGAGTCTGTGTGCAAAATATCAGCTCGATTGGATCACGGAAGTGGGTTAAAAAACGACCGAAGATTTGCACGGTCTTAAGCGCGCAAGCAAGCAAGCAAGTGAAACTTAATATAAAGGATTTAAAAACATGTTTTTACCTTATTTGCAAACCCTCTCACCATTGGACATCGCGATGCCATGCCCTGGCTTGCCAGGAGAAGGCGGTAGACCAAAGCGCGTGGCCATTGTCACCGGTCCCATCTTGACGGGATCGAGTGTGGCTCCCTCGCACGCACGCGTGGGCCTATCCTTCCAGGTGCCCCGGTTTCCTGCCACGTGCATGCACACTAATTAATTGGCTGAACACCTCTTCACATATATAACAAAAAAACACGTACAATGCAGGACCGTCTTGAAAGAGATTGCTTGGACCAAGTGTGACTTCCAGGGCAAATACGTACAAATAATAATAATGACTGCCTCGTAATTATTATAATGGGGTATCGGGTACAGCGAGCTGATAGTTTCGGCGCGGTCGCTGATTGCTTGCGTGGCAAAGTGCGTGGCGGGGTGGTTAAGCGTGCTGCACTACGAAACCCGGCGACCCGAGTTCCATTCTCGCGTGCGACCAACACCAGTTTAGAGTATTCGGCCACTCGAACATTTCCACATGATTCTAGATTTGAAGCTTTCGTGACCTGCAAGGATTCATACTCTTAGTTTTTTCGGTAAAGTCACGTAGGTAAAAAATAAATAAAATCAATGGAATTAAAATAAATTTCACTTGTGGATTTTTATTATTTTATTTCTATTTATACTTTTATGAATTTTAATTTCATTTGTTTACCTACGTGACTACCGAAAAAACTAAGGGTATGTACACATGATAAGGTCAAGGCCCTTAATTGTCCTCTCATTTGTGCATAGCAGTTTGCTTCTGAAAAAGAGATGTGTATCTCGGTGAGCCTACCTGCTAAAATCTAAATAGTAGCAGTTGATTATCTGAACCGGTCTTGGACCTCCCCTAGGTTGACTCAGCCTGAAATGAGTACCTGGCGTAGTGTATAAACATCGCCACTTGGGAGACAAAGGCGGCCGGTCGGCCAGTGTTGACCACCCACCTCGTCGTGTGCCGTGCCGGCCTTGATAGGTGCTCGCTAACAGAGAGTCTTTGTATTTTGGATAGCAAGGTCATGTGGAGACATCTCCGAAGTTGTTCTGTGATATCCCTTTCCACGGGCCGGTTTTTGACACAGAGTTTGACTCATCGCTCTCTGAAAGTTGTCGACGAAGACATCTTATTTCGGGATACTTAGGCAGTGGAACAACTTTAATAGAAATTTGTGCGCAAAAATTACGAGCAATGTTTTGAGCAAAAAACATTTTTGTCCCTGCAGTTACGTACGCAGAGCGCTTGACTCACAATTATGTTGAAAACAACTTTTGGGTTACATTGTATAACAAGCACATGTACTCATGTTCGGGTACATATGACGTGGGTACAATTGTGTCTTTTAAGTAGAGGCAAAACAACATTAATACATCAGTGACATCGATGTTGCGGTTCCGATGCATGTTGACGCATGTTGATTCCCTCCTATAACATCGAAACATTGACGTTTTTCTTTCCGTGTTTTCCTTTCGACGATGTGTTTTTTAGCGCTGATTTTTAAAAAATAAATATACATTTAATATACATTTGTTAAATATGAAAATAATATAAAAAATGAAATATAATATATAAATAATATACATTTCTTCAATATTAAAATATACATAATGTACTCCTTGGTTTTTTCGGTAAAGTCCACCTAAGTAGAAAATTTTTAATAAAATAAAAATTACATATCACCACGTTTCGATCGGCAACACAACAATACTATACAATCTTGATTTGAAGCTTTCGTTGACTGCAGGAATTCCATACTCTTTGGTTCTTTCGGTACAATATGAAATCTAACAATGTATATATATAACAATATAAAATTATTTAAAATATACTTAAATATATATAAACATGAAAACTAGTCCCTCTGCAAAAGTCGCTGTGAAAGCGTTAATACTGCAGATAGGATCAACGTTAACGTCTCTCCCTCTGTTGATCTCTATTCATTTGCTATGAAGAAGGGTCATATGCCCGAAACGTACCTATTATATATCTATATTGGTATTTGATCATTTTAAGGCAGTGTTATTGACAAATGTGTTAGGTGTTTGTGGTTAAACTGCGGGTGAATTAACCATATAGCATCGCCCGCTTTCATATGCGCTTCTGTGGCCGTCTGGAACGCTCTGCCTTCCGATATTCGGAAGCCACTGAAACTCTGCATTTTTAAATCGATTTTGTTTAATGTACGCCCAGTGTTATCGACGAACGTGCTTAGTTATTTAACATTGCACAGGTCCAACGTAACAACAAAGAGCACGTTTACAGTCTCGCGTTGTTTAAAACGTTTTCTTTTGTCCATGAGCCAAGCGCAGGCATTCATCACTTGTCGGTACCACCTGAGGTTGGCGTAACTTTAGTGGCTTCAATTCCTTGATGTGGTCAACAGCGGTGCATCACACGATAGACATTTGACGTGAGTAAAGTTACATTTCGATTTAAAGCTTTCGTGACTGCAGGGATTCATCTTCTTGGTTCTTTCGGTAAAGTCACGTAGAAGGGAAATAATAAAATAATAAAAAGAAAACGTGATAAAATTTCGATTTAAAGCTTTCGTGACTGCAGGGATTCATCTTATTGGTTCTTTCGGTAAATTCACGTAGAAGGGAAATAATAAAATAATAAAAATAAACATTAAATTTCGATTTAAAGCTTTCGTGACTGCAGGGATTCATCTTCTTGGTTCTTTCGGTAAAGTCACGTAGAAGGGAAATAATAAAATAATAATAAAACATAATAAAATAATTCTCACGACGTTTCGGCCACAATGCAAGCAGCCGTCCTCAGGTGACGCTGTCTTTCCGACAGACCTGTTCTTCACCTGAGGACGGCTGCGTGCGTTGTGGCCAAAACGTCGTGAGAATTTAATTTGATGTTTTATTTTTATTATTTATTATTTCCCTTCTACGTGACTTTACCGAAAGAACCAAGAAGGTGAGTAAAGTTATCAAATTATTCACTCGTATCAGCCGAACAAAAAATCCATCGGTCCGGCTGAAATTGGTGGCACCGATGTCTGCCCTCGCCTTGATCGTACAAACGAAAGCGTCATGCTGCCCTCTGGTGGTGAATTGTAGCACGCGGCAGCTATCCCAGGGGTCAAAATGTGGCCGTGGGTGGCATTGAGCAGATGCCATGGCTTGGACTGGCTACGCGGTCCAGACTTCCCCAGAGGAGCCTGGCTGACGGAGGACGTATCCAGGCTCGCTGAAAGAAAGCGGTAGGGCCACTCCCAGCGTCTACAGCACCGCACAAATAAAAAAGAAATCACGAATAAATTATTTGATTTCTATTATTGTTATTATTTATTTTTATTATTTATTTTTTCCTACCTGACTTTACCGAAAAAACCTAAGACTACGCATGTACGGACATTGGAAATTGCGTTCTCAAATTCCAGATTGACTTCACCCAATGTTAGTTTGGACGGCCTTTACATTTTCTTTTTCCAGTTGTTTTGTGTGCGTGTGTGGTTTGTTTCTTGGGTTGTGGTGCCACACTTCACGTCTGGTGCTTTGCCGGCGGTCTCGGAAATCGTGTTTAGTCTCTCGATTGCAGACATTCCCATCTCGCTTGCGCGCGCGCGCTCTCGCTGTTTACATTTCATCCATCACGCGAGTGCCTCGTGGTCGGAACGCCGAACTTTCTCAGCGACCTGTTATGTTTTTCGAAAGTGCAAGTCCTACCTCGTTGCCCCGACGCCGCCAGCAATTGGAGATATTTCGTGTCATTCTTGTAATTCTTGCTAAAATGGCCAAAGTGGCTACCGTGCTGGGTCATTTGAACGTCAAAAAAGCCTCATGAAAGCAAAACAGGGCTCGTGAATTCCTGGGGCCGTTACATCACTAGAATAATATAACATTTTATTTAGACGGCTCGTGTGGGGTGTTTTTTGTGTGTGCGTGTGTGTAAAAAATGACACACAGCAGAGGAGGTGGTGGCGGTGGTGGTGGTGGTGGTTCATGGGGTGGTGGCTAATTGATGTGTCAAGAGTTTGGGTAAAGCAATGACTCGCAGTCTGGGTTCGAATCCGGCCACCTTTAACTTTGCTTTCAATCGAATTCTGAAGGTTAAGTTGACGGTTTCAGCCCAGTCACCAATGAATGTACAAACAACGCACGTTTCTATATCTATCATACACACGTAATATGCTCAGTTTAACACGTAGGCTTTCGCGACCAATATTATTCAAAATAAAAGTTTTTGGGTGAGATCGCGTTTTTTATAAATGTGTCGTAACCCTCCACCACGTTGACAAAAGACAAATAGTTCACTACCTTAGCCCCCCCCGGTGTGTTGAAGAGTGAATCAACATCATTTACAAATTTGAGTACGACGTTTCGCTGGTAATTATTATGAACGTAATGAGGTATAAATTTCGATTTAAAGCTTTCGTGACTGCAGGGATTCATCTTCTTGGTGCTTTCGGTAAAGTCACGTAGAAGGGAAGTAATCAAATAATAAAAATAAAACATTATAAGATAATTCTCACGACGTTTCGGCCACAACGCAAGCAGTCGTCCTCAGGTGAAGAACATGTCTGTCGATAAGACAGAGACGTGTCATTCAGACGCTGTCTTATCGACAGACCTGTTCTTCACCTGAGGACGACTGCCTGCGTTGTGGCCGAAACGTCGTGAGAATTATTTTATTATGTTTTATTTTTATTATTTTATTACTTCCCTTCTACGTGACTTTACCGAAAGAACCAAGAAGAGAGTAATGAGGTATGTTCATGTTTATCTCTTAATTTAGCCACCTCGGGCAATTTAAGAATGCCTGTTTTTTTTATTTCGACCGCAATGCTCGTGAGCATCTCTTTGTATCGCGGCGTTTTGGGAAAAGTTCAACGCACGTCGTGCGAATAAGAGGTCACGTGGCGTGATCTCAGGAGTAGTTCTGTAATGTCTGTGGCCACGGGCCCCTTCTCCAACACGGAGGTAATGCGCGAATTCTCAAGCGGGCGCATTCATCGCGACACGAGACCAATGGGAGAAATGGAATAAAAGCGGGCGTAACGACTAAGAAACATTTAATCTCTTACGATTGGAAATTTCAGTTTGATGAACACTCTTATTTGACAGGTACTTTTCTACTTTACCGAGTGTTGACATCGCCAGCGTTTAACAGTACTGCTTTCTTGTATTTGGATTCTCAACCAACACCTGTTTAGGTCGAGGTACACCGATTGTTTTCTTGCACAGGTCGATGTTCGCCAATTTCTCTTGTAGCCCCGCCCACCACCCCCACGTTCCATTCCCTGGTCACCACATTCAGATAAGCCCCTCCCCCCTTAACTTGTATTTAACCACCCCCCCAACACTCTCCATTCATTGGCTACCACATTCAGAGAAGCCCCTCCCCCCCTTATCTTGTATTTAAGGGCTTGTCTCTTGGAATTTTGCCTCACTTGATGCAGTAAATTTAGCTGTGACGGTCCCACCTGATAACGGAGACTTGCGTTGCCTCCGAAACGTCGTGATTTATTATTTTATTTCTATTATTACTTCTATTAATTTTATTTATATTTTTACCTACGTGACTTTACCGAAAAAGCTTAAGAGTACTCTTTTAAGGGCATATATATATGAACAAAATGCGTGCCACTTAGTGTGTATTCAAGGATTCACATTATCGGAGCACGTGTGTTGGCTTCCGGTAGCGTTTATCCGATCAAAACATTTACGAACAGCGCAACCGAGAAAAAACAAAAACCACATCAGCCAATCTGCCATAACGCGCCAGAGTCCGAACGTGCCAATTTAAACGAAACGTAATGATTGCGAACAAACTTGACCCCCTACTCCACGAAGACCCTGAAGACTTAACTCAATCTGCGGTAAACTGGCAACGGTCTTCGCATTCGGCGATGCTTTCCACATGGCATTGAAACGGGTCTTAAGATGTCCCGCACACCAAAATAGATAAATTGTGTGTGTTACCAGAGCGTGTTCGTTTGCAAGTTTTGTCAAAAGCACGTGTGGTTAATGCAGACGCGATGCCTTGCAAAAAGGTATCCGTTTGGTGTTTGAACATCTAAACACCTCCTGTTTTATTGCCAGAAAGGGCAAAATCTCTTATTACTTTGAATTCAGGGTGTTATTGAATTATCTGAAGGTCGTATGTGGTCCTCGCGATAAAGTATTTGGGCCAATTCATGACCCGATTGAGACTCGGCGAGTCGAGTGAGCATGTCCTGGCCTCGTGAAATGTTGCCAATAACAAATATAGATATAATTTTGGTCGAGGGGACAAAAGGCGTTCGATAACAAACACAAATAAGTAATATTTAAATACACTTTTTTTAAAACACGTTTTTATGAAATGTATTAGTAATGGCAGAACTCAACGACTCCAGGAAGTGGCACCGAATCTTGCCATAACGTAAGGGACGTGGGCAATTACAGCCAACGTCAGTTGAGCGTGGACAATTAGACCAAAACCGAAACGTTACGTATAACAAAGAATGTTTAAAAATAGATGTGTTATTTTTTATGGTAGAATATAGTATTGGCATCAGTATGGATACACCGAGCATATTCTTGTTTCCACTGGTCGTAAAATAAAAGAGAGAGACGAAAAGCCTGAAAGTGCACACGTTGCAATTTGGATGCTGTGATTTGTCAGTGTTTAAGATTTGGGAATGTTTTTTGGAACGGAGGGCAGATTGATGGCCAGCGTCTGCAACTCTCCCCGAATCCATCCATCTGTGTTTTTATCAATAACCTTGCATTTATTACTCACAAATGTATTTCTGTCAAATGTATTGTGTTGCAATATGTTTTATTTTTTTAGAGCAAGCTTGGCACAACGATACGCTCTCGCAAAACAAGGACTTGTCGATAGAAACAGAGTAAACTGGGAACATCAAATAATGGGAAATAACGCAGAATATTGGACTATTGGTATTTACGGCACGGGCGGTCCTCGACATACGAACGATATTAATTTCTGGGGCCCGTTCGTAAGTCGAACACTTCGTAAGCCGGGACACAGTAATTTACTGTATACAGTGGTACCCCAGAGATCGAACTTAATTCGTTCCAGAAGG